>NC_072733.1:203834751-203925305 GCF_026930045.1 Uloborus diversus | reverse complement strand
ATTGTTTTGTGTTAAATAATTCTACTCAAACTGGACGCGACAGAAATAGCTGTCACTTTATGCTTTAAGTCGTCTGCAGTTTCAGAGAAATTAGTTTTATTTTTTAATAAAAATTACAAGAAGTATGTGAAAATGACCTTTAACATTTTAATTCTTGTAATTGAAAGCAGTTTATGCTTGATACTTTATTTGATAGACATTGAATCTAGCGTAAAAAAATGTAGAGCTTGTCCTCAGTTGTTAATTTTTTTTTGTCTTAATTTTTTTAAATGACTCTTATCCTTAACTCATAATCTGTTCCCATGCATTTGCAGGTTTGGACTGAGTAATCGATTTGACACAGAATTTCCCTCTGCCTTATCGGGGCGTGTAAGTAGATTTTAGAAATTGTTTGCTGTCTCCCCATTTGGTAGAAGCAGCTAAAATATGCTGTAATGTATATTTTAGTCTGTAACAGCTGTATATCTCTTTTGTGTTTCTTTCCGAAATGTTTCAAGAACTAAATGAAAATGTCCTATATAACGTGTAAAGTATTCTACCAACAGGTTCTTTATACATTTTGTTATTACGGTTATGTTTGATGTGGACACTGGGCAATCCATGTGCAAATTATCTTCAATCATTTTGGCACCACGCTATTGGTATAGAAATTTTTTGTACTCGGTAATAAGACTAACACTAATCGTGTTGGAATAGAGTTATTGGTGAACCAGGGGTGCCCAACTGGGGGGGGGGGGGGGGGTCATGCCGGCAGACTGTGCCATTGAAACTTTTAGGGGGGTTGTTTTGAGGGATATTTTCTCTTTTTTTTGGGGTGGGGAGGGGTTTCTGTGCGATATTGAGGGGGTGCGTCCTTGCCCTTAAGGGAGGGGTCACCTTGCCCTCAGGGTGGTTGATCTCATGGTGAATGATTTCAGTGGTTATTGTTCATAAGCTGTTCGTACGCATTCTGCTACCTGGGGTAGGCAAACTGCCATCACTTAAGGCCGCAGATTTTGTAGGGGGTAAATTTCACGATTGCAAAAATGTTAGGGACCAAAACAGAAACAAAATGAAAAACTGAAAAATGTTCCTTAGTATTTTTTCTTTGCAGCTCTAATTGCAGCAATATATTAGAGTATGCTCCATGATAATATATATATATATATATATATATATCAGGGGTCTGGCCAGAGGATATTTGGGTCCGTTAACGGACCCTTCACAAAAATCCGATCAACCAAAACGGACCTTTCACAAAATCCCGATCAAACAAAACGGACCTTTCACAAAATCCCGATCAAACAAAACGGACCTTTCACAAAATTCTGATAAACAAGATCGGATCTGTCACAAATTGTTTATTGAAAGAGCAAATCTGAAAGCAAAACAACGCATATTTCTGTGAATAAACCGATAATTTTTGGAACCTTTTTTTAAGTCAAAATAGAGGGATCAGCTTATACAAAATCGGCTAATTTTGAAAAAAAAGAAAAAATCGGCACTCTTGCAATGCTCCGATGCTCCTGCAAGCGATAAATAATTGCTACTGCCAAATAAATATAATGGTTGTTTGTTTTATCACAGCTAATTAACAGCGGTGTTGTTGTAAACGTTTCTGAAAAGGCATTGGTAAGCACTTTTCTCCGCTCATGATTTAATAAACAATAATAATATATGTCTGCAAAATGAACTTAGAACTGCAAAGGGATAGTAAGGGTGAGGAAAAAATATGATCGCTTCAGATAGGGTTACTAACTTCAAAACTATCACCACTTAGCAGGCTTGTCAATATTTGCGTTTTTACGGTGCGGGTGCGATGTTCAATTGTTATTTTGGGAGAAAATTATATGGGTTTTGATTTTTCGATGCTAACAAGGATGATTAACTTTAAATAAACTCTTTTAATTACCGTTTTTTTTTTCTTTAGATGTCTACATTTTAAAAAGTGCAATCTTTTAACATCCGATATAAGAATCATATTTTGTTCTTTTTTCAAGCTAACTTCGCTTTATTAGGATTCAAATAAATGAAAAGTCTCTTTTTTATTTCTGTTAGAACTCTCATTTCAAGTTTTTTTAAAGCAAAATTCCATTTTCTGTTATGAGTCAAAAATTAAAATGCTGAATAGATGGTTTATTTTATTTTATTATTATTTTTTTTTTTTTGGGGGGGGGGGGGGGTCAACTGTGTTCACAGATATTAATGATATGTTATCATTGGACTCTAAAATGCAATTTTAAAATAATTTTATCAAAAATATTTCTTTTACAAGCCCTTTTTATACTTTTG
This sequence comes from Uloborus diversus, assembly GCF_026930045.1. NCBI lineage: Eukaryota > Metazoa > Arthropoda > Arachnida > Araneae > Uloboridae > Uloborus > Uloborus diversus. The sequence goes on along the minus strand of NC_072733.1, from coordinate 203,923,034 downwards.
ATGCCTTTACTTTAAGAATTGCGATCTCTTTGCATCCGCTATGGGAATCCGATTTTTCGAATTTTTGATGATTGTTACGCTTTGTTAAGAGGTAAACAATTGAAATATCTTCTTATTTTTGTTAAAATCACGGAATTTATAAGTTAGAAACGAAATTTCGTGCTTTTTAAGAGTGTCTTGGGTCAAAAAGTTGAATGCTGAACCCTATTCTGAATTTTGTTTTATTTATTTATATTTTTGTTACAATTATTTTAAATACTGTACAGAAATATATCTAGTATAATTTAACATAATGCAGAATGGTAGATAAATATTGATACTTGAAAGAGCGATGCCCCCCCCCCCCCCCCCCCCCGCCAAATATCAGAAAAAAAAAATCCAGAATGATTTTATCGTCATAGAAGAAGAAAACACTCAACTTTAAGTTTAATTGATGCAGTTTGTGCCATCTCTAAATTCTAAAATTTTGTTTCAACAATTTTTTTTTTTTTTTTTTTTTTTTTTGCGAAATTTTTTGATTTTTCACAAAATTAATTCATTTTTCACAAAATTGTTTGATTTTTCTCAAAAAAACGGACCCTGTGAAAAATCCTGGACAGACCCCTGTATATATATATATATATATAAAATTAAGCAATCAGAATTTCAAATATTAAACACATTATAAATAATAAATGATGATAAAAAGGAAAAATGTAAACAGCTATTAAGAAGGAATAGATAAAGAGTGAATCCAGAGCTCATCAGCCGTGGAGGATTCATTAATTATGGTCAAAAGACCAAAATTTTAACTATGAACTAGAAGAGAATGTTTAAGCTCCAGTACATGCAATATAGAGTAACAATGGGCAAAAGCACCATTTGCTATGCTAAAAACAATAAACTAGAGCTCAAACCTAAAACTAAAAGCAGGGGGTTTCGCCTCGACTAATTAGGAAAACACGTTCCGATAATTAGCCTTCCACGGGACAGTACCTGCCTATAACAAAATTGTCTTACCTTGAAATCCACGTAAACATAACCCAATCCATTGTTCAACCTGATAAAAATACATTCTAGTTGTCAACATAACATTAAAAACATATCCAGAAATCAGTCCATAGACATACCGAGTCGCCTGTTTCGCACGTGTAAAAAATTCATCCCCTCCAGTGATTCATAAAAAATGGTTTGTCACGGTTGTATCATACATTTAACTGTGTAAATGTTCGATATGGTTGATCATTGAGGTACAGCAGTTTCGTGCGATGTCCTCTCGTACCACAGTTGCTGTAAATGCGCTACTAATTCGAGCAAACTTACAGGCTGTCCAATTTGCCGTCTCAAGTGATCTCAGATATGCTCGATTTGTGACAAAGCGGTGCATCGTGCAGACCAAAGAAAGTGATAATATGAAAGAGGAAGTCCCTTGACACCCTTGCTGTTTGTGACGAAGCATTGTCATGTTAAAAAAATGGCTCATGGGAGCCCCGTCGTGAGTGCTAACACATGCGTATGAGTTTGATCTAATGATTGGCACGTTTACAGCAACTGTGGTACGAGATGACATAGGATAGCGTAGGAGACTGCTACGCCTCAATGCCCGATTGTAGCGCTTCGTACATCGTACATTCACACTAGAAGCGACTTAACACGGTACTTAAACCTCCATTCATTTGAGATTTTTCCAACAATAAATGATCAATTTGCTTTCATTTTGTAATCACTGTCTAATGTCAATTTTGCTATCACGTGTGCAAAATTTAGCTTCATTCTGTCAATTTCTTCTTGGTCTAGCTATTTTAATGGCCAGTAGTGTATATATAATTTTTTGGAAGGCAAAGGATAAGCGCGATATATCCGAATCAGCAATATAACGAGGCGCAATGTAACGGGTTTACTGTATATTGATTTTATGAAACGGTGTGGCTGAGAGGATTTGAATGGCCTCTTTTCGACACCCTAGAGGATTTTTACAACTTATTTACACGAATGAAGTTTATAACATTTTATTACTTATTAAACATATTTTTCTCAAGGAATATAATGCTTTACGAGAAAGAAAAATAAAAATACTCGTGAGAAAATTTGAAAGTGCTTCAATATGTGATCAATTTACTTACATGCCAAAATTTTGTGAACGAGATCTCAAAAACTAACTTTTAACCATCATTTCAATTCTAAAATGAAAAAAAATTAGAACCAAAAAGTGAAATTTTGAATTCTGGACAAGAATTATTCAAATTAAATTTTAATTTTTATTGAACTTAAAAACAGAATGAGAGCATGTTTCAACCACATATAATGAAAGTCTGAAAAATAATGTTATGAAACTCAAATTTTTATTACTGATGCTTTGGAGTTCATGACACAAATGCATTCCTTAAAATGAAGAAACTGTCAGCTTCATGCGCTGCAAAAATGTCCTGAAATTTTACGGTAAAAAGTACTGGCATCCATAATGCTGCCATTATTTTGTAATATAAAATCCAATTTGCTCCAAACTGCAATTCTGAGCGATTTTCGATGTTGTTGAGTATTCGTGGGCTTCTCCCTAAAACTTACAAATATTTATGCAAAAGAATAACATCTTTGTTTACAACATATATGAAAGTTGGTATTAAGTTGGTACAAGTAAAAACAAAAAACTCTTGAAAAGAATCATTGGATGAGTCCAGATCAAAATTTAATTTTGATGTAATTTACTTCGATAAATACATTTTCTATTTATAATCAGCAACTTATTTATTCGTCTTCTTAGTTTGATCAATATGAAGAACCAATTCATTTTTAATTGTTTGTTTTTTATCTAGTGGGATAACATTTTACTAGATAAATATTTGAATTTGTAACATTTCCATTTTTCGGAAAGTTTTTGGGGCATTAATGTTTTACAAAATATTAGAAACAGGCTGATTGCTTGTATTTTAATTGGGTTATGCATAGCCCTCTGTTGTGTTAATTAATATGTAAGAAATTGAAGTATGTATTATGCACTGATGTTATGACTAACTTGATTTTTCTGTGTCTAAAGGAGGGGGGGGGGGCAGGAAACTTTTGCCCCGGGCGGCGTCAGAGCTTCGGACGGCCCTGGGAAACAGTACTGGTCAAGAGTGTCTGAATGGTCTAGCTCTGTCTGATGTCAACACACATCAACATCAAAGTCTCTGATTAGTAAATAACTAAAAAAAATAAAACAAAATAAGAGACATTTTAACGGCTCAAAAACTTTTTCTGCAGAAATTTAAGTGAATTATTAACGCTAGTGTAGAGGTAAAGAGATCAGTATTTCTTTTTCTTGTTAAGAAAGTATTTTAATCATGTATACATTGAGATTATTTATTCCTTTTAAAAATATTCAGGCTCGCAAATACCAGCGTATTGGTTTTTTTTAACAAATAATAGTTGGCAGTTATCAGGAATTAACATGACATAATGAAATCTATTTAATAATCGATTCAATGACAAATAGTTAGCGTGATAGTCTCTTTGGGGTAAGAACCTGGGCCACCTCTAAAACAGAATCTTGGATATGACACTGCAAACTATGGGAGAAAAACTGGGCGTTCCACAAAAAAAGTGATCATTCAAAAGGGTTCTACACATCAAAGAAATTAAGAAACGCTGGTGTATAGCATCATGAGGCTGCATTGGAATCAGAAAATTCTCCTTTGAGCGCGAATGCTTTGTGTGGGTCAACTAGTCATCTAAAATTGCGTTTCTGGAATTACGATATCGAAAAATTGTTGAAGACAGGTCCCGAACCTCTCCTCCCCAGTAGAACTCAACAAAGATCTTCTAAAACTGCGTTTTAACAATTACGTTCGAAAATTTTATCTGAGCCCCCCCCCCCTTCCTCCCCCACCAATATAATATAAAATAATCTTCAATTTCGTTTAGGGCTTTAAATTTCGAATAATTACGGGGGGTAAAGATCCTGAAAATTGACCCCTATTAATTTTCCCCCATTAAAAGTCCAATAAAATTGTTTTTTGGAGCTCCAATTTCGAAAAATTTCCAGTCCTCATCGCAATACCAAACATGGCCCACAATTGCATTTTTTAGATTGTTCATTTACGAAAAATTTCCGGGAGGAGTCCCCCGGATTTCTCTTCTCCTTAACATCTCCGAGTATTGTCTAAAACTGCATTCTTAGAGCAGCAATTTTGAAAAAATTTTGAGGAAAAACCCCAACCTTTTTACCATAATTGGAGAAAGAATATAAAAGATTTTCTAATGTAAATTACAATTTACATTAGAAAACCTGCATTAAGAACGTCGCTGACTCCTGGGTAGATCAACCAAACAGCATAAAATCGGTGGTCGAACTTCCATGGCCGACTACTGGAAGTGCAATAGAATTCCATACTCTGGTCGGCCACCCCTTTAGAAACAACAGAGTCTTAAGAAGGATTTTGTTTTTTGATTGAAACAGCGTTATACACTCCATTAAAACAAAAGTAAAATCAAATTTACAGTAGAATGAAAAAAAGAAGGGTACTTAACATTTAAAAAAGATGTCTTCTTAACAAAAAAAAAATGAGCATAATCGCAAACTAGGATGATACATATACTATTTATAAGCAGTTTTATGTCCTTGTGGCCAACAACTGGAGACTGGCCGACTACTGGAGCACTTACTGTATTTACATTAATTACACTGATAAACAAGCCATATAGATATCTGTCATTGTGTTCACTTTTCATAATGCAGTTTTTCATGCTGATTACAAATCTGAATACTATTTTGCTCTATCATGTCAGGTTTTTCAAGATATTAACAAAAACATATATATTTTAATCCCCTTTTGTTGGATTTTTTTTTTTTTTTGATAGAATGCCAAATTTTTCCCTGGATTGTGAGTAGTTCACAGGCTCCTTTTTGACAAAAAATCTTTTTGAAAAAAATCGCCAGATAAATGTTTAACAAAATGATATATTTTAAATGGAAAATTACATTTATTATTATCAGGCTACTTCGACATATTTAGTGTGTGTGTTTATATAAAAAAAGGATTTTTTGCATGTGCATATGGGGGGGGGGGGGGGTCTTTATACTATAGTTCAAAAGGAGCTCATTTTTTTATGCTAGCACAAAGTGGTTCAAAAGCTAAATCTGCCTGGCATTATTTCCTTATTGAAGATAATGCTTACTGTTTAAATAGCAAGAAGTTTAAAGCTATTTTTTAATACATCTATTCTCTTTTAAATATGAGGGACGTTTTTAAAGTAAGTTCCATTTTGAAATAAAAAAGAACGAGTACAGATAGAACAAAGTAATTTATTGCACAAAAATCTACCACCCTTAAGCTATATTTTGACATTTATCCTGCGATTTTCCAAGCATTTGTCATAGCGTGATACTGGTTTTTGTATACCTATTCGTAGAAAATTTCTGCCTGTATAGTCGATCATGGGGTAACATGTTCTCTTAGCTCATTGCTGTTGTGCCACAGACCACCTAGGAAAGACTTTAGATGCTGAAACAAATGAAAGCTGCTGTGAGCGAGGTGGGGGCAGACCAGAGGATGTTCAAAAACGTTCCTGTAAAATCCCTGTAAGAGTCCTCATGGTTGACTGCACAGGCAGAAACTACCTGTACTCAATCTTTTTTATTTCAAAACGGACCTTACTTAAAAAACACGCCTCTCTCGTAATGCAGTGATAAAAACAAATGGTTAAAAGCAGATAGGGATACTTCATACTTTTGCAGTGTTTATATAAACCTGACCCCCCTCCTTAAACTGACTCTACTGTAACCCCGAAGAAGATCTTACCTTGTTTAAAATCAGTATTTTGTTTTTTTTTAAAGGAATGAGTTAAGCCGAAACCATTATAAAAGCTAATTAATAAATTTGATGAACAAATTTGAAGGGAGGAAAAACTGATAGACGAAGTGTAAAGTGGGGAGGGATGACTAGGTATATCTTTAGTACAATTATTACTATATTAATAAATTCTATGAAACAATAAAAATTGAGTAGTGTGATTTTATTTCTGAAAAATTTCTCTGGGAGGAATCCCCAATCCCTACGCCTTGTCCCAATATCACAAATATGACGTTAATTTCCTTTTCTCAGACATAAATTAAAAATAAATTCAATCATTCCCAACTTGAAAAATCCTGGAACAGCCCTTGATTGTTGTATACAAAGAGTGTAAGAGACAAAAAAAAAAAAAAAAAAAATTAATTTTGACATCTTGAATTCAAATTATGTTTTTTGCAATCACATGTGCGTGTGTATGTGTTGGATATCATTAGATGTTATAGAGTTAATAGCCTACAGCTAAGCTGAAAATTAGGCAACTCATTTCCAACTGAATTTTGAGGGAGTGGTCTGCCCGAAGAAAATAAAACATGAATCATTTTTTAACACTGAAAAACATTTATTTAACATGTATTATAAAATGGTTACATTACAATAGTTTAGTCCTCCAAAGAATATTAAATTATGCTAGGTCAAAAAGATCTTACAATAAGTCCATGCAGATGTCAAAAGTCCTGTCGACGTTCCACAGTGAATTCCCCACAGGTAGAAGGACGGCATCGCAATTTTCCCAGAATTGCATGCAGGTCAGAACACACCTCAGGAGTCAAATTCACCATATCCAGGAAAATATCGAAGATGGACACGATCCTTTTCTTTGCTTTGGAGACCAAACAACCCACTTAAATTGGACTATAACTTTTCACTTTTATGAACGTCATGACAGCACGCGCTCCCAAAACTGAGGACATCAATGTCAAATCATTCAGAAAAAATCAGACCTCACCTAAGAGGCCAGTAGCAAAAACTTATGAGGACATGGACGAACACATACACAAACAACACAAAACGAGAAGACAAGTGAGAGAGATCGAGCTATGGCCGGTCTGCGTATTTATGGCCAGATCTGACCGTGCTCGTAACAATGTGACGTTACCTTATTTGCATATTGCAAGAACAGCTCAATCCCGGAAAACACAGCTTGCAGGTTGCACAATTCTTATTTAATTCGACATTCAGCACCCAACACCTCAACATGGTTATCTCATGTGATCGACATGTGCTTTGTCGGAAGTTTACCGACTTCTGCCGAATGACGGCAACCAATCATAGCGTGCCACAAATTTTTCCGAACACTTCCGATTCAAACTCAAACATTTGAGTGTCAGTGGCAGGTGGATGGGATTTCCCATGCAAGGTTTTTCCCGGAATGGCAAAAGGTAAGTTACAATTTTTTTTTTTTTAAACAATATTGGTGAAATCCTTCAAGAAACAAAAATAAAGGCATTTAGCCCAACAGTATGTAAGCGTGTGTGTTTGTGTCTGTGTGCAGGCATCAGTGTGAGGGTGTGTGTAGGGTGTAGGTCAGAGAATCTTTTAACATAGGGACTATGCGACATCAATGTCGCATAGTGAAAAAATTCTGTCGCTGAGAAGATGCAAAATCAAAATACTGGGCGACATTGGAAAATCCAAGAGTGGTTCACTCATTTTCGTAAACGGATTTCAATTCTTTGTAAAACCTTAGGAAGCTCCTCATCTTTAAACCGCCTCCCTTGTGAAAAAGCCCTGCCCATGGACCGGGCCACCTCGCACTCGGCGACGGATTAAGCAATCGATTAGCACCCTACCTCATTAGCCGATAGCCGATAAGCATTTCACGACTATCTGTGTACAGGAACACTACTTGGGGTAGGAAAAGTAGTTTGCTTAATTTTTTACAAACACCAGAGGGAACCTCGGCGCGTGAAAATTGCCAACAGCGTGTAAACAAACATTTATTGTGACTTTCCGAAAGATTGATGGGTCATCCATGATGAGTAGCCGTTATAAACCTTCCTCGAAATCATCCCACTCTCATTTGTAGGAATGTTTTTGAGGGAAGGCATATCAAGGCCCTGGGCCATATAGAAAAAGGAAAGTGACACTTGGGATGTTCGTTTAATCAAGGAAGGGGCTGTCCGCAGCGGAGCCATTTTAGACAGCGCCACATATTTAGAAGGTGGCAGGGGCTCTTGAAGCTTGTGAGTCTCTGATGTCACACAATGCATCTCCATTATTGGTGTCGGTAGCAAGCTTTTTCTTCCTCAAATAAGGAAAAAAATCGAAATATAGAAGAAAAAAATTCAACGCACTCCAAAAAATATAGGTAAGCTGTTGCATTTTTTTGAAATGTGTTTTATTTTTACAATTTTGTGCCTTACGCCTTATTTTGGTTTCCCATCTAAATATTACGTTCATACAAAAAAAAACATCTAATAAATAATGTATTCTCATTCTGCACACTCCTTGTGTTTGCAGTAGTCCTGTAGTTCGTCATAGTGTTATTATTGAGCAATCACGAATATCTTACTGTATTTTCCTGGGTATTATCCGCGGGTGGCCTATAATCCGCGGATAATACGATGTAAAAAGATAAAGTTTGAATTTAACATACCATTTGAGCAACTAAACTAAAAACATGAAAAAGTAATTACTTTGAAGTCATAATCAAAATTAATCTGAAACATAATCCAAAATGTTATGATTTCTTCTTGAAATCTTGATTATAGTACGCTAATTTTTGAAAAACAAAGAGTCAAGACAAAGGAGCAAACGGCCTATTCTCTTGCAAATGGCTACCTATTTCACTGTAATCTTGCTTATTTTACATGACCTGAATCACCAAGAGTAATGCATGCTTCCTAAAATAAACAATATTCAGTCGGCGTATGGTCTCAATCGGTGAATCCTACTGTAAAAATATTGAGATTCAATGCGTTGGTGTTAAGGGGGTAAAAAAATCACAGATAATCCACGGCTGCGTATAATTCGCACCTCATAAACTTTGCCTTTTTTAGCAGATAATCCGCGGAAAATAAGGCATTATCCTCACTTTCAACAAAATTGGTGCTGTTCTGATTTTTCAGATTAACTATGACAACAAATTGTTTTTATATGTATTTAGAGAGCGAAATTTTCTTTGTCATAGTTACAAATCGTCTGTGGTTTGATTTTATTCATATTTATTTCAGGCCTTAACTTAAGCAAACTTTATATATTTTTTTTGGGGTAAAATTACGTTTTTTCATTAAAAAACGACTATATAGGTATATTTATAGATTAACTTAAACAGCGAAACGTCAGCTAATTGTCTTTAATATTTAAAGATTACTAATACTCATTCACCAATTGAAATCATGTACAGCCATCAGGCTCCAGCATTAGCAGATCTTGTTATCAAAACTTTTGGAGGCATCTAAACCTTTCGCACTCTGCACGTCATTAGATATGACAGCAACAAAAACAAATAATACTCATCATTTAAGTTTGATAAGAAATTAAAATACATAACGTTACACGCTGTAAATAATCTTTATGCTTAGTGTACTGGTGGATATTGGTCCTAAAATCTTAATCTTTATTAACACATCCTAATTACCATTTCTTTTTTTTTATGGATATGCCTTGTGCTACTTATTATAAAAAATCACTAGTACCACCACGGGTTCAAATTTCTGGAACATTTCCGTTCCATTTGACTAAACAAGAAACCCAATGAGTAGGGTCCTATTGCAGTTCGTGATTGCGAATGATATAATTTTTTTGCAATCACGAATTTCCACGAATTTGTTCGCTGTGTCCCGGAAATTCACAACTTTTAGGCAGGGTTATGAATCACTACAAAATAAAGAACTTTTAAGAAATTGAAATAAAAAAGAAACGAAGGATTTGAAAAGTGTAACCTACCCAAGTATAGGCTTGCCAGATTTCTGAAATGTTCAACCGGGACACCAGAAGAGAAGCCTCTCCCCCCCCCCCCCCCCACCTCAGTGTCGAGAGTAATCAAAAGGGTTCACACCCTTGGCTAGTTTTTAGAGTATGTTAGACCATAGTTCATTTTCCATGCTATGAATAAATGGTCACTAAATTATGAACCGAAATCATGAGTAATAATACATGACCTGAGCATATAAATTTTATTTCCCACATGTTGATATTTTCAAGTTACTTAAGGAAGGAGAAACACTTTGAATAAGGAAAAAAATGAAGAATATTTACATGTACTTTTCATTAGCTCTTTTGGTTTCAATATTGTTGTAAATACCTTCCCAAGCTAATTCAATAACTATTTTACATTTTTATGTTACAAAAGTAACTATCCTAAATAATCCTTTGTAGTTAGTTATTTTTTGACTTTTTTGTTCATCTAAAGCCAAATTTATCATTTTCCGGGACGTGAAGTAAATCGGCCGGGACACCGGAATTTTATCTGAAAACCCGGACTGTCCCAGTCAGACCAGGACGTCTGGCAAACCTACTCCAAGTAGTGCCTGAAGTGCAGCGACGCCTTGAAAAATTCGGGTTTTTAATCCAAATAATTCCCACCATAATTAAGTTAGAGGATTGAAAAAAAATGCATAGAGAGCCGAAAAATCTGCCCTTTCCAACGTTATACAGTAGAAGACCGTTATAACACACACCTTGGGACCAGAGCTTTTGCGTTATGCAGGTTTTGCATTATATAGATCATTTCATAAATTTTGAAACTAATATTCAGAATATATCTATATATTAGCACTTCAGAATGAGTTTTATCTGCAATGAGTATTAAAGCACCAATATTACAATTAGTTGTTCACAAATAAATATGTTTCACAATCAAAAGAAAATGCATTATCCTGCACTTCTGCTAGCTTCATGGTTTGCATAACCGCTGCATTTGCAAGAGCCATCTGTTATTTTCCATTTACTCTAAGTACTAATTTTCCTTTAAAAGCTTTGAAATAAGTTGGAAAGATGAGAAACTATTTCAAAATTTGATTTGCCTTACAATTTTAATGCTTGCAAAGCAAAACAGAGGGATTTTTTAAACTTCAAAACATATTGTTTATTTCTGAAAAGTTGTGCGCTTTATAGAGAATTGCGTCACACAGGTCGTCGTTATAACGGTCTTCTACTGTATAATGTTAATATGAGAGAGTAATTTTTTACCCCCATATTCGGGAATTTGTATGAGATGCTTTTTGGAGACTTCATTTCATACTATGTAGAGATGAGTAAAAATTTTATTAATTACCTTTTATTGATGCCTTAAAATTCTGATTAGCTAATTAATTTGAAGCTAATTATCATGCTTCAGTAATTGTAGTTTTAATTGAAAAATTGAAATAGTACTAATTAATATAATTAACAGCTAAAACTTTTGATTTAGTATTCCCCAATTTTTAGAGTTCATTCCGCCATGACCCCCCCCCCCCCCTTTACAAAGTTCTAGCTACTTGCTTGCAGCTCTGATAATATATTTTAGGAATAGTAACAAAACTGGCTTTATGCTTTGAGTGGTATGTAATTATTCTTCATTCGCTTTTTAATATGGGACCCTCCAAATCATTCCTTTTGTTAATATTACCAAAGATCATCTACAAAATGCATTTTTAAAAAAAAACTTGTAAAAGTTTCCAGGTGAAGATCCCTCATTTCTCCTTTTCACCAACATAGTTCAAGATCAGCCTAAATTTTGTTTTAAGCACTTGAGTTTCAAAATGTTTCTGGGGGAGAACTCCTCCCTCCCTAACATCATTGAAAGTTTTCAAGAACTACGTTTTTGGAGCTCAATTTCGAAACATTGATGGTCCTCTAAAATCTACTCATGAATCATGGATTGTGCCTACATTTGCAATTCGAAAAAAATTTGTGAGTAGACATCAGAATCTCTTCAACCCCCTAACCTTTCCAAAGATAGTCTAGAACGCGTTTTTAAGTCTATAAATTAGAAAAATTTCCTTGCATAAGCCTTTTAATCTCTCTTCAACTTAACATCACCAAAAATCGTCTAAAACAGCCTTTTTCGAGCTAGAATTTCAAACAATTTCATGGGGAGCGCTCCAAACCTCTTCTTCCCTACCATTATAAAAGGTAATTAGAATGCATCTTTAAGACTGCAAATTAGAAGAATGTCTTGGTGCGTGCCTTCAAATCTCTCCTCCACATAACATCACGAAAAGATCGCATTAAACTGCGTTTTAAGCACTACAACTGCAAAAAAAAATCAGCTGGAGAACCCCTGAACTTCCATCTTCTGAATATTATTGGGCATAATGTTGCCGTTTTTAAGGTTTCAATTTCAAAAAAGGGCGGGGGTAGGGAGTCGCACCCGAGCGCTTAAATTACCAAAGACAGTGTCAAAGATTACAAATCAGAAAAACTTCCTGGGATGGGCCCTCAAATCTCTCCTCCCTCTAACATCATCAAAAAGATCGTCTAAAACTGCATTCAAGCTACAATTCAGCTACAATTTCGAAAAATAGACAAGTGAGCGCCACCAAACCTCTTCTTTCCTAGCATTACCTAAGATCGACAAAAATGTGTTTTTAAGACTACAAATTTGAAAATTTTACGGGGGAGAAACCTCAGAACTCCCTTTATTTTGGAGTCTTATTATTATATTTACGGTAGGTTCATATTGGCTTCCTCTTAAAACAGAAGTCCTATGGAGTCACATCAGTACAAACAAACCTTCCTGAAATACCACTTTGAGGTGACGATATGTGCACACGTTTGTTGTAAAAAGAGAAATGTTTGGGAATGTTACAGCCTTTATGATAAACTTGTGTTGCCTGGTAAAAATTCCTTAAAAAGTGCTCTGGTGTAGGTGTGTGTTTAGGTGTGCATGTATGCGTGTGTAGGATATGGATGCAACCTGGAAGCAGTTTCCGCTAGAGGAGCAGCATCGTGAGGCCGGTCGACGGTGGTGCTGCAGAGGGAGGTGGGGGGAAAATAAAATCGTTATAAGATGCCAAAATCAGTCAAATGAGGACAATAAGCAATGTGATTGCTCATATCCTGAATTATGTTTTTAGCATTTCAATTTTGTTAGATACGACATTAAGTGTACACCACTTTGTCCATTCATATACTTTTATTTCTTAATATTTCTTAAAACTGCTTAAAACATTTCAAATCAAAACTTAGCTGTTCTAACAAAACCTATCCACTGTTGCCATACAAAACATACAAACTCTTAAAGGACGGGAAAATAAAGCAAAGGCTTGCAACATACTCCCATCTTTTGATTTTTTTTGCATACCTGACACACAAAATCAAAACTCATTAAAATATTAAAAACTTTCATGTTACAAAATTGAACTTTAATAATAAAATAAATGTCTCTAAGTAGGTTAATCTTAAAGCAATACCATAGGTATTATACCTCACTTTGGGCTTGACTCGCAAAATTCCTTCATCTTTAAACACATTGATGACTTTTAACTTTTCAATGTCCTTAGATGTAAAGAAGTCAAGGTGTATGAACTTTACTATTGATTTTTCTGACATTTCCAGCTCATGAACCTTAAACTCTCCATGCTGTCTATCTTCTCTTTTCTTACTTATTACTGCACATCCATGCTCTGAAAAATCTTCATTTCCTGAAGTTTTAAGAAGCTTATGTTTTTCATTTTCTGCACAACGAGATTTCTTTTCATGCAGAGATATGTCATCATTTTTGAAAACATTCTTTCTTGACTCAAAGCTAACTATGTTATAAATCACTTTGATGTCTTTGGGTATTTCACTTTCTAGCGAGTGAACTTTTCTTCTTTCCAAAGCTTGTCCTGTGTCATCAATTAAGTAACAATGAGGCCATTCTTCTCGATGCAACTTCAGCCAATGAGGACCCTCCCACCAAGGGAATACTACCTTCATTTTCTTCACTGAGCAACCTCTTGAAGGCAAGTCCAAAATATTCTTGGAGCCTGGCACATGGTTTCTTATATCCTCGTTCTCATCCTTATTTTCTTCATGTAAATCTTTTTCTGATTCAGCATCCTTTAAGTCTTCAATAGGAGTAACAGGTTCTTCATTATTTCCACCAATTTGACCAATTTCTCTTCTCCCATTGCTCAAAGAGGATTTATTTCTTTCATCACTTAGATAAAATCTGCCTTTTTTATCACTCACAGCAGATTCATTTCTTTTTTCACTTAGAACAGGTTGAATTTTCTTATCAGATGGAGTCACATCACTTTCTATCTGCTTTTAGCAAATTTATTTTTTTCGCAATCAGTTTCAATTTTTTTGTGTGATTTTGAAAAATTTCATTGTTTTTCTTTATATCAGTAGGCTCATCATAAAAATCATAGCTACTTTTTTCATCAATTAGAGCAAGCTTACTTACTTCATCACTTAAAGCTTCTTCAATTTTCTTATTACTTAAAGCAGGTTCTCCTCTTCCATCACTCAGAAGATGTTCACTTTTTTTCATCAGTTATAGTTTTTCGACTTTTTGCCTGATCTGGAACAAATTGGTTTCTGTCGCAAGCAGTTACAATTCCGCCAGCACTAGGCAATTCCTTTTTTTTCAACTACTGCAGCACGTTTACTTGTTTTATCTACGGAATAATTTTCATTTCCATTCTTATTTAAAGTAAATTTACTTTCCTGGTAATCTAGAGAAGTTTCGCTCTTTTCATTTTGGGCAACAGACTTTCTTATCCCATTAGCTACATTGGATTCACTTTTTTCATCCATTCGAGTAGGTTCATCTGCATCGTCACTTAAAACACAGCACTTGTTTCCTCATTTTGAATAGATTTGTTTCTCTTATTTCTTAGAGCAGTTTTGCTACTCTCATGACTAGCAAGTTGGCTTTTTTCAATTGCACTTACTTCGTGATCTAGGGAATTATGACTTTTCTGCTCATCTTGATTCCTTTGTCTTCTTGAAAAGCTTCACTTTTTTCGTCAGCTTGAAAATCTACACATCTACCATAGTCTGGTGCAGGCTTACTCATCTCATCCATTGAACCAGGTTCACTTATTGCATCAGCTGGAACAATTCTGATTTCCACATCACTGAAGTCTGGTTCACTTATTTTATCTTTTAGAGGATGTTGACTCATTCCCTTCACTCAGACTAGTATCACTTAAAGCTTGTAGGTGAAGTTTTTCCGCTTCATGTTTAATACCAACTACTAACGTTTGAATCAAAACTCTCCCTAAAGTGCATGTTGATGAAAAAGTGCTGCTTTCGGAATTTTCTTGTTTGCACTCTACCGTAACTTTTGATTTCTGCTTAAATTCTGGACAACAAACAAGGTAATGCTTCCTTCCACAAAACACACATTGAACTTTGTTCTTGCAATTTTTTGCTCGATGGCTTGTTTTCAAACATGCAAAGCAACAATTTTTCTCATTTTTCTCTTTCATAATTTTAAAATTTTCATCATAACTTAAATTTTGTGCTTTGTAGCAATCTTTACTTTGAGATTTTACACAGAATATACAATGTATTATCTGATTGCTATTAATTTCTTTTACTCCTGAAAACAAGTTGCTTGCAGTAGATATTATAATATCTTCCTTATCTTTCGGAAATTCTGAAGAATCACTTTACTTCATTCCCGACTTTGCAAGGGTGATAAGTTCTTCTCCCTCTACTTCAGCCCTTAAAAAGTTTAGAAGCTGGTTCAGTCTTGCACTGTATGATTTTTCTTCACTTGCAGAATTTCCTAGCCAAACTTTTAAAATGTCTTCTGGAATATACGATTCCACAAGTGGGAATAGCATAGCAGCATATTTATCGGATGTCATCCCAATAGACTCTAATGATCTTAGGCGGGATTCAAGCTTTTCATACAATTGAGTACTGCTTAGCTTCGATTTTGTAGCATTTTTAACAACTAAAGTTAAGAGTTCGCGAACATAATACTCCACTAACAGTTCCTTGCGGCCAAACCTTGCTTTGAGGCTTTCAATTGCTTTTTCATAATTTTCTGCTGTTGGTGGATAACTATCAATGATCTCCTTCACTCTTGTACCAGGAGACATACACTATTAAATATTGGATTTTATCTCCCTCTTCCATTTGTTTATGTTCATGAATTCTTTTAAACTGACTCCAAAAGCTCAGCCAATCTTTAACTTCACCACCGAATTTCATTAATTCCAGTTTGAGAAGTTTTAGTTGTGATTTCTCATTATTAATACTAGCGCTTGTCTGGGATTTACTTTCTAAAAAAGAATTTACGTAAACTACAGCTTAAATCAAATTTGATTTTATATTCTTCTATAGCTTCAAATTTGACAGTGTAACTTTTACCGTCATCAGCTGCATTTAACGTAAGTTCTAAAATTTCGCTGTCAAGAGTCATTAAACCAGCATTAATGCATTCTAAAGTAGCTAATTTAATCTTAAGATCAATTATTGCAATATTTTCATCCTCCAACAAGGCCATTAGATTCTTATATGTCTTAGTAAAAGATATTCGTAACGGAGATCGCTTCTTGACAAGATTTTCCATTGCAAAACAAAAACTTAAGTTTTTCAATCAGATATTCCTTAAAAAAAGTACTGACCTTCTTTAAAATCACTACTCCGGGTCACCACATGTTAGATACGACATTAAGTGTACACCACTTTGTCCATTCATATACTTTTATTTCTTAATATTTCTTAAAACATTTCAAATCAAAACTTAGCTGTTCTAACAAAACATATCCACTGTTGCCATACAAAACGTACAAACTCTTAAAGGACGGGAAAATAAAGCAAAGGCTTACAATATCAATTCTTACATTTCTGGAGAGAGCCCTCAAACCTTATCTACCCAATGTATTTTATGCAGGTTTAGACCTACAATTTCAAAAATGTTCCAAGTGAAAGCAGCCACCCATATCCTAACAATTCAATGCAGAGCCTAAAATTAAAACATGAATAAAATGTTTAATTCCCACATTTCCCTATTGTTTTTATTGGAATCCAAAACGCATTTCTTGAAATATCTCAAAAGCTCATTTCTGTTGATACTGCGCTCTACTAACACGGCAGAATTGCCCCTCTTACCCCTGCCCTTCTAATAAATAATGTTATTAACAAATCACAATGCAAAACTTTTGTTTGAAAGATCTTCATTAAAACACTTTAGTCCTATGCTATTTGTGTTACCAACTTGTGTTTCAAACAACTAAAACATAGGATAAAAGGATTCCTTTATACTTGATATTATATTATGATATGTAATTTCAAGCGTAAATTTATAAATCTGTTATGCCCAGCATGCAAACTAGTTGATAAGAATTGGCAAATATTTTTTCTTGTCTGTGCAAATATGTAACTCTTAATTCTTTTGTCATGTTGCAAGTTTAGAGTTGCAAGAAAAGGCTTCATTAATTTGTAGTGCCATCATTATTTAACCAAAGTATTAAAGAAAAAAATTGTATCCCTTAAGTTTGCCAGGAGAACTACGCTAGACCCACCCCATAAGTATGCTCTGCAGTGTCAGCTCTTTTAATTGTGCTTTTCTTTGATTTACTAAAGATTTACATTTGATTGGGCTGAAAATTGTTTAAAGTACAAAATAGTTTTATAAGTGTTATACATATGACACTTTTCTCAAAATGTGAAAAATCTAAATATTTTGAAGATGTTAATTTTTATAATTGAAAATGTGTAAATAGCTTGATGGTAAGTATAATCAATAGGTTCGTAGCCCTAAAGTAAATTAAATATCTTTGTTTTTTTATTATATGTTTTTTTTTTTTTTTTTTTGAAGGTTGCTCCTGAAGAATATAAAGCCACCATAACAAGAGTTAATTGTGTTCTTCGAAAAACCCTTCCTGTAAATGTTAAATGGTTATTTTGTGGTTGTTTGTGTTGCTGCTGCACATTAGGTTGCTCCTTGTGGCCTGTTGTTTGCCTAAGCAAAAGAGTAAGTGTAATTGATTGGAAATTTCTTATTTTCCCATTTGAAATAAACATTTTTCTTTTCAGCAAGGATGAAGATTTTTGATTTTATTTTTTAAAATTGTTTATTTGTCTTTTGTTCCAATTTGCTGATTAAAATTTTTTACAGACTCGTCATTCTATTGATAAAGTTCTTGAATGGGAAAACAATCATCTATATCACAAAGTAAGATTTTCTGAGAAATTTGTTTAGTATAAGCCGTAATTACAGTGGAATCCGCTTAATTGGCACACCGGCTAATCGGACCAGCTGCTTATTTGGACAAAATATTAAAGAACCAAAACAAATCCCATTACACAAGCCTAATATTATTCTCTTATTGGGACCAAAAATGCGTTTTCTCGAACCAAGGAGCATGAAAAAAATATTGGAATAGAACTAGAAATCACCTGCTTGAGGTGAGTTTCGAGTGTGTCAACAAACTGAAAAGTTAGTGCAATAAAAATTAATTATAGTTCCTGTAACTTCATATTAAAACCAGCAATATTTACTAGGAAAGAATGTTTAACAAAACTTCCACTTCGTTTAGGCAAAATTCCAGCAGAGGTCAAAAAATCCACTGAAATTTCAAATTAATTCAGTTTGGCTGGCATGTACAATAAAATGTATTTTTTTTTTTTTCAAAAAATTCGCTTAGTCCTAAAATTGGCAATTTACATTTCTCTGGACATTTTAATAGCTGATTAGTAATTTTTAGAATTTATTTTTTCAGTCTCGCATTTTCACTTGCTTCTGGTTATTGAATTGAAATGACTGGAATTAATGTAACTAAAACTGCATCAGTTTGAACTCGTTCTTGAACTAGTGTAAAAAGTCTTTCCTTCATTTTGATCTATTTTTCAATGAAAAGAGATTCATAAACAGAAATATTTCTTCTTTTTATGTTCACCATACATGTGGGCCTCACAATAATCATAATAGCATTTAAATGTTTTATGTATAACATGCTCAGTCATGGTACACAGGTGCTGTTGGGACTATCGGATCAGCCGGTTATTAGGACCTAACTGATCCCGTCCCAATGTGGTCCAATTAAACGGAATTGACTGTAGTTACAAAGATTTTATTAGTTGCCTAAAATTTTCTTTTAAATGCAAGTGCTTATAGTCATTATAATCATGAAAGATGTTGTATTTGATCATGACATTTCAAAACAAATTCTATTGTTATATTGGTCTTCACAAATGATATTCCTTCAACATTTTTGTTTTGAATCTGCTGATGAAGTATTGATGCACTAAATTGATTGTCGGTGTTTTTTGAGCCTTTGTGTATTTTCATTATTCTTACATCTATCTACCTATGTACTGCATTATCCAGCATGCCACAAAATTTGGGGGTCACCAGGTTTTCAATAACCCTGGCATGGTCTTTTCCAGCATATGGCAAAAAAGCAAGGTTTAAAAAAAAAAAAAAAAAAAAAAAAAAATTAACCTAGTAAATACATGTCTAACACTCGAAAGATAATGTTAGTCTTGCGTATTATTTAATAATATTCATACTCACGTAATTTTGTTAAAATATTAATTAACAATACTGTTTTTTTTATTCTGGTAAGAGACATTTGATTGATTGCAAATAACTTAAAAAAAAAAAAAAAAAAAAGAAATTAAAATCAAGCTAGCATTTCTAATCCTAAAATTAAAATGTTTTTTGCTATTTTATACAGAATTTAATTAACTACTCCATGAATTAAAAAAATCACCTCTCAAAAAAGAAAAAAAAAACCCTTTAAATTAATTTATAAAGTAAATTATTAAACTATTATGAAGCTATTCTAAAACAGCTGAAGTGTATTTTTTCTGTTCTTTAAAAAAATGTTTTAAAACAATAATTCTAATATGAAGAGAATGTTTCTGGGATCATTGACCGTGGTCTAAGGGAAAAAGAAGAAGGAAAACCAATCCCTTTAAGACCACAACCAATAAACCCGGAAACGTTCTCTCTTCATATTGACGCCGGCCGTGAAAGCCTTAAGCAGTTTTTAACAATTCTAATATTCTCCGTTCATTTTATTTTACAGCTTGGTTTACATTGGAGGTTAAACAAACAATGGTGTGATTCCAATAGTATGATGGAATATGTAAGTAGTATTTATAATAAATTGTGTCTGGTTTAATGTTTATTTTTCATTATTGGTTATATATATATATATATATATATATATATATATATATATATATATATATATATATATATATATGTGTGTGTGTGTGTGTGTATATATATATATGTATATATATATGTGTGTGTGTATATGACAGTGTTGTAGTTAGAATTTTTTTGTGTGTGGGGGGGGGGACTTTTCTTGGGATTTGAAGGAACACACCTAAAGAAAAGATAGTTTTGAACCAATTTATATGACACCTGCATTATTTTTGCAATCAACAACCAAATGCCCCCCTCCCCCTCCAACTACAGCAGTGTAGCAATGTTGGTAATTTAATAGTAACAACCATTTTTTAACAAGTACTACAAAAGTGGTAGATGCTTCAAGTTTTGCAGTTCTTAATATATTCACTCAGCATTGTGTACAAGCAGTTTCCAACAGTGTGGAAGTTGCAGGACACTTGTAGTAGCCTCCTGTTCTGTTGATAGTTTAAATCGAGTAGTCTACTGCCGCAAGAATCTCTGGAACAGTTCTGAAGCAAATGCCACAAAGTTATACCTTTGTCTATGAGTGAAGTCTATGTCGCAAAGACATAAGCCTTTTGTGACTGACTTAATTCCAAAAATGAAGAAACCACTTCCTGGCATTCACTTCAGAACTGTTCCAGATATTCTTGCATCAGTAGACTGCCCTATTCAAACTATCAACAAAACAGATACTGCGGTAAGTGTCCTACGACTTCAACATTGTTGGAAAGGGCTTGTATACAATGCTAGGTGACTATATTGAAGAACTATAACACTTGAAGCACATGTATCAATGTATCATTCTTTTGTTAGATGTAAATAAATAATTGCACTATATTAAATAGCCTGCCTATTTATATATATATTAGGGTGGTCCTTATTTTTGAAGTTATAGATATTTTATGCAACATCCCCTAAATTTGTTCCATTATACAAATAAATAATCCTTGAAAAATTTTAAGTCAATCCATTAATATTTACCCGTGCCAATAGGGCCCCCTTTTTTGAGTTTCAAAGAAAAAATTGGATTTTTTACTCTTACGTTTTATATTCAAAGTAATTTTGAATCCAATCGATGCTGCTACTTACAGACCGACCATTCTCTCACTTTCCTTTTGTAAAATTTTACATGTGACAGAGGGTACATGTACACCAATGGCCTTGGGTCAGGCATATCGCTCTTCTGCGCTCGTTCTAAACCAAGCGGCAGGGAAACATTTCTTTCCTTCAAGATGGACCCAAGGGATTCTAAAGGCCATCAATAAATGGCCTAAGCCATGAATGAATGCTTCTTTGGCAACAGCAAATGGCCTTCTCCAGGCTTTGGGAGTGTAGATGTAAAAAATTTCCTGTGTCTGTAATAGGTGTGACAAATAGGGTCGCTAGGTTTCAATGCTACAAATATAAGTGATGGCAATTACATTTTAATTTTCTGTTCTTTAGTTATAAAAATACTTAAATGTTTAAGAAATTTTTAATTTTTAAAATATGAATTTCGAAAAATTCTCGATTACTCTAACAAAAAATTGTACTATATTTTCAGTATCTAAAATATTAATTTTTAAAAAATTCAAGATCGGAACAATGTAAAATTCTATACTTTAAATTATTGTTCTTCTATTTCAGTACATAGTCCTTTATTATCATCAAATTCTACTTGCGATTCACAAGATTTAGAAACCGAAATGGATATCCAGCCTAACCTGTTGAATCTTTTTTGTACATCTGGCCTACCGCAACGCAAAAAACTTGACAACTATTGATATCTACTCGCCTGTGAGCACTGTTAGAAAAATGCCATATTAGGGATAAAGCAGCTCATGTTCGTATATTAACAGCCTATGTAGATGTAGTAAACGTAAATCCAAATGACCTTGTGATCAACCGTACATCCATTAAGAGAGCAAGAGAAAATCTTGGGGAGGTAAAATCAAATTTCATGAATCTAGATTTAGATTTTGTAGTTACTCACTGGGATACTTCCAGATGTAACTGAAAAAAGAACACCAATAGGCTTATCGTGATAGCTTCAGATCCCAATGTTGAACAGCCACTCGGAATTCCTGAGATACTTTCAGGCACTGGACTTGAAATTTCTTCAGTTGTGTATGATATCTTAGATGATGGCTCTTTATTACAAGCCCTTGTATCAAACACTACAACTGTTCAAGCTGTAGTGTTTGATACAAGGGCTTGCAATACCAGCCGTATAAATTGTGCATGCAATTTTTAGAGTAAAAACTGAACGACGATATATTACATTTGGATTGCCATCATCATGCACTTGAAATCCTACCGCACAGTGTGTCTTTAAAGAAGTTCTTGCCTTTCTTAGTTGTAGACCTGATGTTCCATTATTTAAGCGCTTCAAAATTTTGTTGAAAAATCTCCATCATTCAGAATTTAAAATGTTTCAATCAAGGTCGCATAGCACTTAAAATCTAAAAGATCATGTTGATGACAGATTATTGTTCGTAAAAAGCAGAACTGAGAAAGATCTTTCCCTTTAAGATTATACAGAGAATTCTCATAACTTGTAATAATATTTCCTGGTGAAGGCCCTCTTAGAGGGAAATGTTTTCGGCACCCTGGAGCTTATCCTTGAGCCAGATGGATGGCAAAAGTAATTTATTGTTTGAAAATTTATATATTTAGGAAACAATTTAAATTGACCTTACATGAAGTGAAAGAAATTAAATGCAGTTTTACAGTTAAATGCTGTATGAAGATATGGTTTTCCGCTACTAACCTAATCGAGGCTCCTTTAAATAATATAATGCGTCTAAAAAACTAGCAATGTACAAAATGATGACAACGATGCAGCAGAAGCAGCGATCGGACAATTCATAAATCATTTATGGTATTTAGGGGATGAACTAGTAGCTTTGTCCATATTGGATGAAGGAATTTACTTTGAAGATAGGGGAAGACTACTTTAAAAAACACTTGCTGATAAGGAAGACGTGTCTGATGACTGTATAAAAAATTTCAGATAACAATAGATGATTAGGAATACTTTCTTAGTAAAGATCTTCCTCTTTATAGAATCAATTAGAAGTCAATAAAAGTGTTTGATAAGTTACAAATACCAAAAGATTTTTTCCTATTTGATCCTGATTCAAGGCAAAATGAAGGAAGATTCTTAAATGGAATAGGGATTGTTAAAATGCTGAAAGTTGTGAGTGATACAACTGAAAGAGGAGCACAATCAATCGAAGAATTTCACAACTAATTTACCAAATATGAGTCACAAAAGCAATTTATTTTACAGACAGTCCAAGTCTATCGGGAAAAAAAATGCACACAATCCATATACATTGATAAAAGCGTACGATTAAGGTAAAGTTTCTAAAGCATTATTTCATTCTTATTCAATGTAAAATCTTTAGATCATGTAAAGTAATTAAAAAGATTAATTTTAGTGCTACCTTTCTGTAAAAATATTTTTCAAACCTAGGAGAAACAATGTACTGGGGCTAAAGTAAAAACTCGAAGATTTGTGGGAAAATTATCAAAAGTGTTTAAGTTCAACATCCTAGGGGCACGTGTTATTATTGACCGATCAAGTTCAAATTTTGCACACATTACTTTTTATCATAGTGTCACTCCTTTTGAATTCTGAAAAAAATATTTTCCCATATAAATAAGGATCACCTTAATATGTATATATACATACATACATACTATATCACAAAAGGTTTTGGGACACTTCCAAAAATTAACATTTTTAAGGATTTCTCAAGAAATAAGAGACCAATTGCTTTGAAACTTTTGTTACATAAAAAGTATGCTCCAGCTGTTATTTTCCAATAAAAGTTATAACACCCTTGTGTTTTGGGGATCAGTAACAAATTGATGAAAACAAAAATGTTTTTTTTGATCATCATTCATCGTAAATAGCTGATAATAAGCTGAAAATTTCAGAAATTATTTAACTTCCTTTTGTACAATTGTTTTATATACTTTCAAGAAAGTAGGGTCAGGTGGGGTGGAATGGATGTAAAAACAGGTATTTTTGAAATGATTATCAAACTATTCAAATTCTATATCCAACAATCAAAAAACCTTAACTGAGTTTTTTCATTTCAACAATGCATTTCACTTATCCATAGTTAGTATTACTGTAATAATTTTATTATTTATTGAAAAAGCTATTTCAAAGTCTGTTTTTATACTCATTCCACCCCATGGGGGGGGGGATTAAATGGGTAATATTGTTTTAAATTAAATTTCAGAATGAAAACATGAATTTATTATTTTTTCATAAAAACATATTAATATAAGGGTAAAAATCTAATGAACAATGCAGTCTGTAATTTCACTGCACTTAAAGGTATAACATAGGTGTCGGAACGGGGGGAGCTGAGGGAGCTTGAGCTTCCCCTGGAATATTTCAGACCGGCTTAGCTCCCCCGGAAAATTCTTGCACTGCTGCTTTTTGCCGTACATTGTTTACCTCAAACCTGATTTCAAAAATGTGATCCGCCTTTTTTGGGAATTTCGGAATTTCTACCCTATGAGCAACAAAAGCAGTGAGCAGATGGAGTGGTCAGTGCACTTGAATTCACCTTCACCTTTTTTTTCACTGTTTAAACACTCTTGATTGCCGAAATGCGGGAAAGTGGACTCTACTCCGCAGCCTGCGAAAATCAGTACCAGTCAGAGGCGTAGCATAACCCTTTTTTTTGAGGGGGGGGGGGGGCACCAGAGCCATCACCAAGAAGGGTTTTGCTACCCCCCCCCCCCCCGATCAGTTTTTCAGAAATGGCGTCACCAATTTCATATTAGTAATGAAAAAAAAAAAGCAGAAAGGAAACCTTTACGATTTTAAGAACATGTAATCGAAATAAGTGAACAAATGTAATAAAAGTATCGAAAAGAGTTTTTTCTGCAAAATTTGAAAGCAAATGCAATCTCCGAATATTATTTAGGAACATCCAAGCAAGGTTATGCATTATGATTTACCTCTGAGGGACCGCTGAAACGAACGTTTCGAACATTTTTTTACGAAAAGAAAGTATTCAGTGTTTAGTACAAATCTATGACAAGCGTCAGTCAAGTCTTTTTTTCTTTTCTTTTTTTTTATTTTTTTGTAAAAATATCATCATGAAAATAGTGATTAAGTAGAGAAAAATATATGTGCCACCAAAATACATTTTAATTAGAGAAAAAGTTGAAACAGAGTAAGACAAGATTTAAAAATGTCATGACTAGTCACACCACTACTAGTGTGCTAGTTCTAAGTGTTTAAATACAAAAGGCGAAATTAAACGAACATTTTATTGCGATGTTCTGGAGACATGACATCTAAAACAAAAGAAAGTGTAAAAACTAAGATAAGTCTGAACTACCAAAAAATTCAAAATGTTTTTTTATTGACGGGGGCCGCAAACGCTTGTATTTCAAACAAATAAAAATATAAGGCTAGAAATTGAAAATTTCATTATGGAAAAACCAAACCACTCAAATACTTTTGGAAATGAATAGCACCTGAGAGCGAAGACATATTGGCTTGGTTGGATAAAGCAGCGTGCTAATGAGGAAAAGGGTGAGAGTTCAAATCTAGGCCGAAAAATATCGTTTTACTGGGTTTTTGTTTTTCAGCAGAATTTTAATCCAAGTTTCCACTAATATGCAAAATTCTAAGCTGTATATCTGTTGTTGTTAAAATTAGGAAACAAAACATTGATTTTAAGAGGGTAAATCGAAGTTTGACTTTGCAGAAGGATAAATTTCAATTTATTTTGCTGCTTTACTACGCATTGCTTTAATCTATAGCATCTTGAGGTTGCATTGAAATCAGAAAATTCTTCCTTTGAACTCGAATGCTTCGCGTGGGTCAACTAGTCATCTAAAATTGCGTTTCTGGAATTTCACTATCGGAAAATTGCTGAAGACGGATCCCGAACCTCTCCTCCCAGTAACATAGCCAACTATCATCTAAAACTGCGTTTTGACAACTAACTTCGAAAATTTTATTAATGAGCTTCAGCCCCTCCACCTCCGCCAATATAATTTAAAATAATCTTAAATTTCGTTTAAGGTCTTACCTTTCAAATAATTACTAGAGTAAAGCACCCAAAAACTCACCCCTAACATCATTAAAAGTCAAATAAAATTGTTTTTGGAGCTCCAATTTGGAAACATTTCCAGTCTTCATAACGATATCAAAGATGGCACACAGCTGCGTTTCTTAGATTGTTCATTTTCGACAAATCTCTGGGAGGGGGGCCTCGGATTTCTCCTCTAATTAACATCTCCGAATAATGTCTAAAACTGCGTTTTCAGAACAGCAATTTTGAAAAATTTCCAGAAAGAACCCTAAAATACCAACCTCCTTAACGTAATTAGAGAAAAAATATAAAATTTTTCAAGTTTCAATTTCGAAAAATGCCGAGGAAAACGCTCCCAGGCCACTTTTCCACCCTAGCATTAACAAAGATCACCTAGAATACATTTTTAAGACCACACAAATTAGAAAAAACATCCTATTTTTGATTTTGGGCTAATTTCTTTATAATTCTGGAACAAAAGATTAAGTGTCTAGCAAGCTGGGGGTGATAAGTCAGTTTGGCATTTAAATATGAATAGCATGGGTGCTCCAGACATAACTAAAAAAGATTGCAAATGTTGTTTGTACTTGTTCAAATAATTTCAACTTTCCAAAAACTTATCCCATTTTAAGTTATCTGACCCCTCAGATTATACTTTACAAAGTTACAATTATTCTTGTTTTTTTTTTTTCTTTTTTGTTTTCTAAATTACGGTTTTTTCGTCACTTACAGATATATTTTCATGACAAAATTGTTATTTTTCATCTACTATTGCAGAAAAAAAACCCCAACAATATTATTATATTAATATTTCATAGTTTCTATCAAAGACTTTTACAAAAACTTATCTGAACAATATAATATATAATAAACACTTCATTTTAACACATTTCCAACGTTCTGTTTCTCCGCCCTCCTGTTTCATCTATTCGCCTTTTTTTATAGTTCTCAGAAAATAAGAAATTCTTCTAAATGCTACGCTGTCGAAGCCTCCTCTTTCCTCCAAAATTATTACAGAACACGTCAAAATTTGTTTTCAAGGCTCCGATTCCCTGAAAATTACCGGAAGAGAGTCCCTGGATATCTTGCCATCCAACAACATGGGCGATTATGTAATGTTCCGTTTTTGGGACTTCAATTTAAAAAAAAATTGCTGGGCCCCTAACGCCAACAAATATCATCTACAGTTGCGTGTTTTAGCGATTACAATTTCGAAAAAGTTAGCGAGAAGAAACCTCTGAACCTTTTCTGATAACACCATTGAAAAACACTCTCTAGTAGGACTTCAAGTTTAAAAGTTTCCAAAGTAGAGCCCTAGTACAGTCTTTTCCTCTGACATCATTGAAGGTTGTCTACAATTACATTTAAGACTTCAAAATCGAAATATTGGGAGGGAGATGTAAATCGATTCGAAAAATCGATCGAGGACAATCCTTCGAGTCATATTTTCACTAAAGTCAACAAATATGGTATACAATCACGTTTTTAAGACATTAATTTCGAAAAATTTTCAGGGAAGGTATTCAAAACTTTTCTCCCCTTAACATTACCAAAGATCGCCTAAAAATTCGTTTTTAGAACAAGAATTCTGAAAAATTTCCGGGGGAGGATCCCCGAAACTCCTCTATTTCTATGTGCTCATCATCGAGTACTGACTGACCTTCTTTCAAAACCAGAAGTTTTATCACCTTATTCTCTCCAAAAACAATTGATACAAGATAAAAAAGAGATGGAAGCTTCGAAGCTAATTTCATAAGTAGAAAAAAAAATTTAAGTCCCCCCCCCACCAATTATTTTAAGGGGCCACCGCTTCTGCCCCTTACATACCAGACACTTCTCATAGTGTGTCCCAGCTCCCCCTACTTCTACAAAGTTCGTACGCCTCTGAGGTATAATGTCCACAATTAGTGAGAACTGGCTGACTTAGGTTTGAGATGATCTGTTCTTCGTCAATCTCCCATTTTGCATTATTGAGGAAAGTGAAAAAATTTCCCATCAAAGATTTCTTAAGAATTTTTACAACATAAGCACAAGTATATAAGGATTCTAGAACTTTTGCAATAAAATACTTTTTAAATTTCTGAATACTGTATTCAACTCGCACCCAATCTCCTGTAGATATTGTGTTTGAACATTAGCTTAGTGGAATGGGAGTTTGATCAGACTGGTTTTCAATTTATTTAGTCAGCTATGGCATTATCTAGTGGTTGCATGGTATGACTTGTATTAGGAGGTAGGCAAATGATAATTCCATTATCGATAGCATGCTTTACGGTTTCATAGATTAACTGGCTTGCATGTCTTTTCAAATGCCCTGCAAAAAGTTTGAACCATTCTTTAAAGATTGTGTCTTTCACCCAACCAAATTTTTTGCAACCATAAGCAACTCCATAACATAAGGATTTCAGAATAGAAAACTTTTGTTAAAATGAACAACTTACATCAGAGAATAACTGTTAACGAGAAAAAATATTAATTCCACAGCCTATGTCATAAGCCGAATATTATACCCATTCCACCCCACTTAAAAAATTGTAACATATTTCTTAAAATCTATGGAATTTTTCTTTTCTGATTTTTTCAGTTGACAAAGGAGTCTTCCTTTAATGAAAATAACATAAATAGAATGCTATCTAAATTCAAACAAAATCCTGAAAACTAAGTTTCAACGATATCAATTAATTTTGATTTTTACAATATGACTTACTAGAAGGCTGCCACTAAACTAACTGTTTCCATTCAGTTTTTTCTTGAACCACAATAAAGTCCAACTATTGTTAATAACCTGAGTGTTTTTATTTTAAAAAATATATTTTTCTTTTCTGTAACTCCAAATATTAATAAACTACCCATTCCACCCCTCCTGACCCTATCACTGATATTCACCAAGATATAAGCATTTCTTTCAAAACTACAAATTGTATTTGAAGGTTTTTGGCTCAAAACACATTAGGTTTTCCATCAAAGCTTACAAAAGTTTCAGAAAACTTGACAGCATAGAAAAGAAGTACAATACTAAAATTTGAAATTGAAATTTTGAAAATTTGATAAAATATGAACATTTAAAGCAATTAAATTTTTCTCTATGCATGTACTAAAGATAGCAATTTATAACTTATAATCTAAAACCCAACTAGATTTCTCAACTCATAATAAAATTCCAGTTGAATATCTTAAAAATTCAGAAAGATATCAGCTACCTAATGAGCCAAATTTGACTCACTCTTTGATAGGCAAAGAATCGTGAGAGGTCGTTCACAAGTTTACATCATTTGCTTCCATTCTTTCAGTGTGATTCATGATAAAAACAGATTATTTGTGAACGATTCCTCCCGATTCGTTGCCTATCCAAGAGTTAGTCAAATTTAGCTTATTGGATTGCTGATTACTTTCTGAATTTTCAAGATATTGAACTGCCATTTTATTAGAAGTTGAGGAATCTTGTTGGGTTTTAGATTATGAAAGTTATAAATTGCTATCTTTTGCATATGCCCAGTGAAAAATTAAATACTTTAAATGTCTATATTTTATCAAATTTTCAACATTTTAAATTTTAGTATTGTACTTCTTTTGTATGGTGTCAAGTTTTTTAAAAATTTGGTAGCTTTGTTGAAAAAATTTGCGTGTTATGAGCTGGAAAAAAAAACAAAAAAAAACAAGAACCTATGTACAATTACATGAGCCAAAAATGTAAAATGATTGTGCATAGTAAGTTAACTAATTTCTGAAATTTACTGCTTATTCTCAGCTATTTATGATGAGTGAGGATCAAAAAACAATTTTGTTTTCCTCAATTTGTAACAGATCCTCGAAACGCAAGGGTAATATAACTTTTATTGGAAAATGACAGCTAGAGCATACTTTTTATGGTAATAAAGTAACAAAGCAATTAGTCTCTTGTTGCTTAAGAAATCCTTAAAAATTTGAATTTTTGAAAATCCCAATGCTTTTAATCATATAGTGTACATATGGAGGACCAGTAACTTCGTTCTGTAAATTCCAAAAAGAAAACTAGAATGTTTGGTTAGTGATTAGATATGTTCATTTACTCTGCAGCACTTTTTTACTTCCTTTTTCATTGTGAAGGAAGTATTGCATTTGCGAAAATTTTCTTCACTTAACTATCGGCCTATATTTTCTGTTTTTTTCGGATGGACCTCACTTTCATATGTGCTTAAGAACCTATGGACACTAGGGCTGGGCGATGTAGGAATTTCTACATCGTGATGCTTTGCCAACCTAACATCACGATGTTACAATGCATCGCAATGTAAGGTAAACACCAGTACTGGCCAGTGCTTAGTAGTGCTTCAGTAGTGGCCACTTCAAGGTTTATATTTGAAAAAATAGGATTCCAGGTTTCCCAATAGATTCAAATGTTCAGGAGGTAATACCTCTTGTATGTTTGATGCACTTTTGAATCCCTTGAGAGACCTGGAATCCTCTTTTTCTCAAATATAAACCTTGAAGTGGCTACTACTGAAACACTGGCCACTACTGGTGTGTTTACCTTAAATTCTTTTTTTTTTTTCTTTTTCAATTTTTATAAAAGATTTAGTATAGCTGCTTGTTTAAATCTTACAAAATATATCGTCGACTCAGAGCAACAGTACGACATTTTAGTGTTATTCCTGGGATTAGTTGTCTTAGTGTTGCTCTGATGCGACGATAACCCAGAAGAAAAAATATAAATACTACAAACAGATTTTAGCACCAGCAAGGAATTGTCAAAAGAAAAAAAAAAGAAAAATAAACTAGCATTGGAAGTGCAAGATAGAGTGCAGGTAGTCTACATTATGACTACGGTATCACTCAAACCGGCGTCTTACAGTATTTTTCTGCCTTTTACATTACAAATAAGGCCTCGTTTTTAGTCTTCAAACCAGATGGTAACTTTTGCAATTTGAATTTATTTTGAATTAAACATTCAAAATAATAGTAAGGTAACGTTACCAGTAACAGACAGTCATAAGTTTAGATTTAAACAATAAGAATTTTAGGCGGGTAAAACTGATATTGTTGTGACTATAAATATGGTGCAACCTTTTAGTGTTATCAAAATGGATTTTATGAGTCAGTTGGTATTTACAAGGCAGTGGTGGAAGGTTATGAAAAGCAATCACGAGGTCTGCCGTTGTTTCATGTTTATTTAAATAAGGTTTTAGATCTAAAAATAAAGAACTTTTGCACAGAGAAAAGTGGAATTATGTCCGTTACCCATCCTCTCCTCATCCTATCTGTTATTGGGTATCATCAGAATTGTTGGTTTCTTTACTAGGGGTCGAACCTTTTTCGAAGGTGAGCAAATAAAAATAGAATTGACTAATTTAGAGGATCCAGAAGCAGCCAAACGTTACATGAGATGTAGTTGCATGAAAGAAAGATAGTTTAAAAATTCTAAATCCATTTAAACGCTCAGAAAATTGATTTAACCTGAGAGCGATGTCTGAAGCCTGTCTGTTACTGGTGCCATCACCCTAAATGGTTCCCTTTTAAAAAGTGTTGTTTTAGAAAAAAGATTTTTTATAATATATTTCATATTCATATTAAACTCTTTTCAATTTTATGTATTGTTTTCTTTATTTTTGCATTTTTACATTAAATTTCAGAAAGTCGAGACACATTGAGTAAAAATGACAACAACATGCATAAAGTACAAATAGAGCAATTAAATAGAGTTAAAAACTCAGCAAACAGCTGTTTCGGGCTGTCATATGCAAGCCCCTTCTTCAGTGCAAAAAAGAACGAAAGGTCCACAAAATGTAGACCGAACGACAAATGAACAAAAAATGGAAGGAAGCAATTTTTGTTCATTTGTCGTTCGGTCTACATTTTGTGGACTTTTCGTTCTTCTTTTTTGCACTGATGAAAGGGCTTGCATATGACAGCCCCGAAACAGCTGTTTGCTGAGTTTTTAATTCTATTTATTGCTCTATTTGCACTTTATGCATGTTGTTGTCATTTTTACTCATTTATAGTACAAAGTTTTTGACTGCTTTTTTACAATATAGACACATTATTTAAAACTATATATCCTCACCTCAGTGCAACAATAAGATATCTTAGTGTTATTTCCTGGGATTAGATATCTTACTGTTGCTATGGGGCGAAAATATAGCCAGAGGCCTGCGCAGAAATTTTGGGACCCATCACAAATGACTTTTCTAGGCCCCCTCCCTATTGTTTCCCCCTATATTTCATGCCTAGTTTTGAAAATATTGGGCCCTCTTCAGACTCGGTCCCGGGCCAAGAGATGTCCCTTCTCCCCCTATACACACCGTTATATATAAAAAGTAAAAGGTGTAGGGTAGTAGTTTAGTTTACAAAGCTTCAATAGTCCAGCTTTTTATCATAAGCCCAGGTAATCCATCAAAACCCATGTTAGAAAAAAAAAAAAAAAAAACTGGTATTTTCAAATCCTGACACTTATATAAAACAAAATAAATAAAAAAATAAAATGAAATATATCAACAAAAGCTACTTAAAAGCAGAAGTATTTACATACTTTGAAACCAAAGTGCAAAATTTAAAGGTGAATTATTTCGAAGGCCACCCCAGAATTCTTGTGTTTTTAATTTACAAGTACCAAAATTCAGATAAGAAAAACATTTGAATTGTTGGCTGTAACTTGATTGGCATGCATTCAAAGTGGCCATTATTAGAGATATAGCTTTTAATAATGCTTCATAGATTGTCATTAGTGGTTATTCTTCTCCAATAGCCATTCAGAATATTTCTTTTCCAGAGAAAGTAGTGAGGTTTTTTTTTCTACTTAGAAAAATGCAGCACGTGAAAACTAATTTTTTTTTTGAGGAGGGGAGCAAGAGGTTTCTTAGACCACCACTTTTGACTATGCATGCACCTGTTTTATCCCAATTCTGGGTGCATATATCACTTCAGAGTTTGGGAAGGAATCATGTTCGTCTAGGTCAGTTTCACATTTGTTTGTTTTTAGGTTTTTTACGCTATTTATTTTTGTTTGTTTTCTTATGATATGCAGGAAAATGTTCAAAGAATATTGAATCAAGGCAACAAATAAAGTGTATTTTTTTTTTGGTACTTAAATTTTCTCCTAATTACATTATCTTTTAAGTTTCTTCTTTATTTATGATACACTAGCAGTACCAGCATGGCATTGCCAGTGCTAAGAATTTAAAGAAAATCCCTTGAATAAATAAAAATCTGAAATATGTTATTGAAAGATGCTAGTTTTTTCAGAGTTGACAAAATTAAAATATAAAAATAGTTACATTTTATTCAAGTTAATCTTTTACCATTAGTTTTCATGATTTATCATACTTTAAAACCAAACCCGCCCAATTCCTTTCAATGATTGTCTCCAAATTCGAATAACCATTTCATCCATCTCGTTGTTGCAAGTTGTCTTATATGTCTCTTAGCAATGAGAAAGAAGATAAGGCATTCGAATCATAAATATTGAGTAATATTAAAGATATTATAACATATTCTGTATGGTTTTTGAATCTTTTTTTGCATACATTTTTCCCATTGACTAAAGGTTAAGGAGCTTCATAACTTCTTTATTCATATTTTGTTTTTAAAAAATATTTTAATACTAAAAGTCATTAAAGTGAAATTGTTTTATTTTAGGTGTTACTTATAGAGTTCATTCCAAAAATGCCTATTCACCAGCCTGACTAGCCAAACATAATATGATGCAAAATTTCAATGGTTTTTCAGTTTCAAGCCTGCCTTACTTTCTAACCAATCTGTTTCAATTTTTTTATGCAATGAAAACTTTAAGTTCAATAAGAAAAAATGATGCGAGTGGACATCTAATCTCATGAATAGATCTAATGAAATGCTTTTTAATTAAATGTATGATTTTTCTCTGTAAAATGTTTTGTTATGTTTTTTTGTTGATTTGTGTTTTTGTATTTTAAGTATTTGTCATGTTTTGTCATCTTACATACTGTAAACCACCTTACAGTGATTCATTACCTATAATATTTATTTTCTGGTTTTTAGCTCATTCATTGCATATTTATTTGTAATACAGGGTGTCCGAAAAGTCCTTGATGCATTTTAAAAATTTATTGAAAAGCAAAAAATTGTCTTATGAATATGTGGTTTGCGCTATAATACTACACAGAGTGAAGAATGTTTTAAGACATTGTAAAAAGAATGAAAAAAAGAAAAACCATGGGTGATCACTGTATCGTCACAGTAAGAAAAACAAACATCATGTGAGGTATTTAATCATCTTGTTAAACAGAAATCATTGCCTATCCTACTAAAGTTCAATGTGTTTGCCATGTATGTTGCTGAAACCACATTTAAATGGTACTCCAGTTCATCCCTGTCCACAAACGGTACACACGATGAACTCTGGTAATGAAAGTTATTACTTTCTGCTTAATTAAATGATTAAACACATTACCGTATTTTTTTTGCATATTATCTGCGGATTATCTGTTTGAAAAGGCAAAGTTTATGAGGTGTGGATTATACGCTGCCGCCGATTATCTGTGATTTTTTTTTCTCTTAACACCAATGCATCAAACTTCAATATTTACAGTAGGATTCACCAATAGAGACCGTACGCCGACTGAATGTTGTTTATTTTACGTTGCTTGAATGTTCCTCTTCGTGATTCAGGTCATGTAAAATAAGCAAGAATACAGTAAATTAGGAAGCCATTTGCACAAGATTAGACTGTTTGATCCTTTGTCTTGACTCTGTTTTTCAAGTAATTGGCATTCTATAATCATAATATCAAGAAGAAATCATTATATTTTAGTGTATATTTCAGATTAATTTTGATTATGCCTTCAAAGTAATTACCTTTTCATGTTTTTACTTTAGTTACTCAAATGGTATGTTAAGTTCAAACTTTATTTTTTTACATCGTATTATCCGCGGATTATATGAAGCTTATTTTTCTTCAGGCCGATTTTAGGACCTGCGGATTATACGCTACCCGCAGATAATGCACAGGAAAATACAGTACATTTGTTTTTCTTATTGTAACAATAAATCAGTTACTTATAATTACACTTAGTTTTTTTTCTTTCTTTTTTTTTTCATTTTTTTTTTATTAATTATGTCATAAAAAGTTCTTGAACCTGTGAAGTATTATGGGGCAAAACTGCTTATTCACATGCTACAATTTGGTACTTTTCTATTAATTTTGAAAATGTGTTAAGGACTTTTCAGACACCCTGTATTTCTTTTCTATACTCCATTGCTTTTAAAATGGAATTTTTCATTTTTTATTAAGGTCATGTCAAAATAACTGTAATAGTTCATGATTTTGTTTTCAAAAACTTTCAACTACCACTAACTTGACATTTTCAAAATGGTGTACAATTGCTTAGTAAGTTTTTAAATTGTCCTAGATTCTTTATTACTCTTTATTGAAAAGAATTGTTGATGTTTTATTTGTTTTGTCAATACTATTAGCAAGTTAATGATTTTATCTTACAAAAGGTCTGTGAACCTTATAAAAAATGACCCTTCCTTCCCTTTTTAAATATTTTTTATCAGCAATGATTAATTAAATATTTGATTATTCTTGTATTATTTTCTAAAATCCTGCACAAAAATGTTACTATTAGTTTTCTTCTTTGTGTTTATTGTTTTGAAATAACTAAGGTCAACTGTATGTTTCTCTGACATCAAGTCAATCTATTTCTCTGGCAAAGAGATTTCTGTTTCTTGGTGGTTCTTTAACACTATCTTGTGTAGATATATATGCATATAGAGAGAGCGCAAAAATTCACTTGAAACATATTAATGGGGTGTAGTGTTTCAAAGGTTCACTTACTTTAAAATGAAGTTAAAATATGTAAATTGTAAGCATTAATGCAAAATAAAATTTAGGAATTTAGAGTTGTGCAAGGAAAGTTCTTAGTAGTGTCATTTTATATTTCTCATTTTAATTTGGTGCTTAAAAAAACAACAACAACAACAAAAAAATCTTACATGCATAACGCTACCTGATATATTTGTTTTCCTAATTTAAATTGACAAACCTTTGCTTTTTTTTTGCATTTTTTAGGTGACAGTTTTCCATTGACTCTATCGTTTTTCTAGACCTATTAATTTATGTCAGCACAAGTTCCAGGAAAAATGATTGCAGTTAAGCTGGTAGCGTTAAAAATGTAATTTTTAGAGCTAGAGTTTTCGCTGAACATTTATCTATTTTCAAAACTACTGTATTAGTTTAAGAAATCTAATGTTAAGAGCATTTTGAAAAGGCAGTCATCCTGAGGATAAATAACCTTTTGTTCAGCTTTCATGATCCGATTTTTTTTTTAAAATATCTTTCCGAAGTTTTGACTTATTTTGTTGAAATATAAATTTGGCCATCCATTAATAAAACTTGGCCCTTGGCTATTTGATTTCACTAAGTTTTGGAAATCGATAATGTGATCTGAGCTATGTAGAAAACATGTTGTTTCTGAGTATGGGAGTGAATAAAATATGCTTTTTAAATTGATTTGTATTATTTTGAATATAATGCAGAACCTGCACTAGAAATTATGGGTCTTTGCAAATATAAGTTGACCTACCACAACTCAACACTTAAATTTGCTCTTTGAATTTTTGTCATGTATGTTTATTTATGTTTTTATTTGTTTAAGTAGTATACATACAATCTTCACAAAGTATTCATTAAAAAAATCCATTTTTAAGATCAACTAAGTAATTAAGATATTTTTGTAGTGCTTGTCAGAGGTTTTTACTGTTGGAGAGAATATCCTTGACCCCCTATACTAAACATCTTTGATGCTTTATTAATGTGTAATGGCTTTAAATAGGAAGTTATGATTTTTCAGCACTCTTCTTATTCCACTTTATTGTTACATAATTTATCATTTCTTGTTTCAGTCATTTATTGTGGCATTCATTGCTTTGAGTTCAAATTATGTATTTCAAATTAAATGTCTTTTTAATGAAAAGTTGTTCTTATCGCAAAGATTAGTTGTTAATGTCACCAAAAAAGTTTTTTAATGGCCTATGAAAGTGTTTATTCGTGTAAACATGCTGTGACATTTGTATATGGAGTTGTTCTGTCAATATTGTGTGTTTTTTTTTTTTTTTTTTGTTTGTTTGATCGTGGATGAAATTCACTTACATTGGTTTGCTCAATTATTTTTTTCTTTTTCAATAAATCCATCAAGTTCCCTTGATCTTAAACATGGATGTAGTAATTCCATTGAATACATGAAGGTATATTGATTCTTCTGAAATTTTCTGCTTTAGGAAAAACATTTACCTGTTTGTTGTAGTTTTTGAATTTTTTCAATGTGAATGATTACTTGTAAAAAAATTCTTGATAATGGTTACTTGGCTCTAAACTTGACGCCAACCTTTAAAACCGAGCATTGAAGCAATTTTTATGCCTGTTGAAACTAGTACAACACATCTAGTCGAAGCTGATATGTACAGTTTTGTTGATCCAGCTAATGTGTGTATACATTCTATACTCTCTAAAATACATGCATTTTTATATATGTATAAATACTAAAATACTCAACTTATATGTATACATATATTTGTTGTATATTTTTATATAAAACCTTCTTTGTAATCACTGTCATGAAGTGCATTGTGTAGTTAAAATTATATTTAACAATGAATGTTTCTTTTTATGTATGTGTGCCTGTGTGCATTTATATTTATGTGTATATATATATACACACATACACACATATGCGTATGTTTGAATGTGATTATGTGGAAATGAGCATGTGTGAAAAGTTCCATGCTTGTTATTTTCATAGGCACTGTAGCATGTAGTGTTATTTTAATTCATATAGATGCAAAGATATTTTTAATACACATCATTTATGAAAAATTATATGGGTTGTGTTTTAATTTATTTTATGTAGCACAGGTAAAAATATGAAGTTCAACTATTTTTAATCGATTCATATGCATTCACTTTGCAAATAATATTTTTAAGTCTTATGTTTAACAATTCGGGTTATATATATTATACATATAAACTATCTGGTTTCATAAGAAAAAGAATGATATTGGAAGCTGTGTGACATGTTTTCAAGTTTTGCACATGGCAACACAAAAATGAGAATTTCTGGTCTGAAATATGTATTTTCATCACTAGTGCAGGGAGAATGGACTTCTAAAAGAATTCTTTTGATCAAACCTCCTTAAGTGTATTTATATACTGTATTGGGATTGACAGTATGTTAAAACAAAAGCATTTGGGAATGTTTTACCACCCCACCTGCCGTCGCTGCGTTACTTATTTTTATTAATGCAAAAATTTTTAATAATTGAAGCATTAATAAAAAGGAAAATCAGATTGATTCTTTTTTTTACCGATTCGGCTTATGTTTAACGTTCCTATTTTGCAACTGTTTGAACCATGTGCATTCAATTTATCTTGAAATGGGTAACATGTGTTTTTAGTATCATAGCGGGGTAAGAAAATGGGTAAATAAATCACCACAGAAGACTTTAAAATGTTATTTGGAAAGTAAGTATGCATAAAGAAAAATAAAACACATAACCAAAAAAAATGTAAAACCAGATTAACTTAGCCTAGAGGTAAAATATCTATATATAAGTGTAGACATTACAAAAAATATCTTATGTGTTGAAGTTTGATCTGTTATCTGTCATCCTTTGCAAATCCACACACATGCATATGTAATGTATATGTGTTTGAGCCTTTAAAAGTACGGTCAACCCTCGTTTATCGCGGGTAATCCATTTTAGCCTCTACCGTAGTTAGTGAATATTCACAAAGTAGGTTTCTTTATTTATAAAGCGAATGCTTTCATTGTTAGAGCATATAAAATGTATTTATGACCTTTTAAATGCGTTGTTTAAAATAATTTGAGCCCAATGCATATAAAATAACATTTCTTAGCCACCATTACTCTCATACTGTTCAATACATTACATAAAATATGAAAATAATACTCAATTAGACATTATTATAAATATCGCATTTTCACATTGTTAGTATTGTGCATTCAGCTACGCTCAAAATACACACACACAGCTTCTTACGCAGTAACACTAATCTATAAAACTGTAGCATGTTTTATGAGGAGCGGAGACGCTGTACTGCCTTTGGCTTCGATTAGGGAAAGAAATTTAAATGACATTCTCGGTATGTAAATTACATTCCTTTAAAGGAAGAGATGAAAAAATGATTGCATCACAAAACACATCGCCTGCGTTGGTACAATAATAAAGAAACTGTTAATTTTTTTCACGGCGCATCTCTAGAATCATTTAATTCTGAACGATTCAATAACTTCCGCTTTAAGCAGAAAACAAAAGAGAGAAATTACAACCGCAGGATAATATGTCCTTGAGAAAAAGAAAAACCTTCGCTCTGTGAGTCATCTTGCCAGATAGATGGGGAATATTATAGGGAGCATTATGGGGAAAAGTGTTCCGAAAGAAGGGAAAAAATCTTCCGAACAAAGAACCGACAGTGTAGAATCTTCGGTTTTTAATCGTTTTTAATTAATATCTCCACTAATTAAAGGGATAATAACCAGGAGTAGCGATGACATAGATATTCACATACAACAACTTTTATAAATAAAATAAACAGTTTAAAATCATTATTTGGTTTCTTTTTAAAAAGAAAGATGAGACTATCGTAACAGCTTATAAAAAAGATGATAGACAAAGCGCGAAGTGGCGAGGGACGACTGTACTAAATTTGATAATTTTTAAAAGTTTATCTTCCAAAGTCTGAATATTAAGTTTTATTTTGAGAATTCCTGCTTTATCTTTCGTATCTAAAAGTATTTCAAACCTTCAAAATTTTATTTTTTTTTTTTCATTAATCGACAATTTCCTTTTTTCATAGTGGGAATTCAATTAAAATTCCTATTTTTTCAATATAATAAGTTAACTGTAGCGTTTATCAATTTTTCAACGTGTTTGGTTGCATGTATGTATGTTTTAAATAGTTTGAATGTTAAATAACAAATATAAAAGTTTATTCTAAGAATGAGTTTATTGTTTTAAACTGATTTTTTTTTTCTTCTGTTGTTAGAAAACTTCATGACAACACATGGTGTTAAAACCTTATACTCAACCTTTTTGAGGGAACACTAATTTCTGTGATTTTTTTTTTAAATGCTTTTGTCTTAAAAATAATTTTTGATTTTCGTTTATTTTAATTTATTCACTATAATGGTTTTTTTTTGACAGTAATACAGAAATTATTTTTAAAAGTTAAAAAATATTACTTGTGCAAGATGCATATCGACATCCTAGATATAAGAGGACTGATGTCAGAATGTGCCTTTTAGTTATTTTTTTTTTTAAACTAAGTGATTGATTTTATAATCGCTATCTGGTAACTACTAACTTATGTTCACTGTCTGGTCTCCTGTTATCAAGTTAGTAATATAAATTATAGCAAAATTTTGTAATGGCATATGTTTTTGTGGCAAATTTTTCAAACTACAATATATTATAACTTTAATAATACTAACCATTTCTGTTAATGTGATCTAATATGTATTAAATGATCATGTAAAGTAAACATTCTTATATCTTTCATTCAGAAAAGGAATAGGAAGATATCATCTCAAAAATGATTCATGCCCTTTAAAACTTAGGAATTTAATATGTTTTTTTTTTTTAAATTACTTTTTTGACATTTAGATCTGGGAGCTTTGGTCAGCTACTACTTTTGATGTTTTTGAGTAGTGTTATATGCTAAAAATATATAAAGTAAAAATTATATATGAATAAGCGTGAGAAAAGTATTATATTAAAGATATCAATGTGAAGTATTATATATTGGTACTTGTGTAAGATTGACATTTAGTTGAAACTATTTTCAAAATTATACATTTGAAGAGGAATAATTCTTCAATATGTTCTAAAGTCCTTGAGTGCGATTTTGACACATGGGCACAATTCTTGTTTTGTAAGATGGTTAAACTTAAGTCTCTTATCGTTTTAATATCTTCAATAGTAAAGGGGGAATGAAAAGACAATATCCCAAAATAAATATTGCCTTCATCCCGAGCACCTTTTCTTTTCGTTATTTGATAATTGTTGTATTTTAAGACCAGGATTTAGTTCAATTGACTTTTTAAATGCTTATCCTTCTCTTCTACAGAAATAATTTTGCAGATATCTATGCATTGTTATTTATTTATTTTTTTAATAGAAGCTTTGTGACAAAGTAGTATTGGTATTGTTTTGAATCTTTGTATCTACCTCTTGTGTTTATAAATCTAGTTTTACTTATTGTAAATATTTATTGAAAGAAAGAAATGTTCTTGAATGTATATTTCAGTTATGATTAAAATTTATTAAACAATCTTTTTGTTGTATTTTTGTGTGAATTATGAAGCATAGCATCTTATACTTTCAATGTCTCCTCTTTTTTTTTCTTCTTCCCAGTACACTCAGAGCTTATGTACCTTTTACAGAAAAAAATTACTCTTTATGCCTGCATTAAGCATTAGGCACATTAGTAAGTTCAATCAAATTGGCCTTAGATTTATGCTGGTATGTTTAAAATTTAGTTGCCGTACCAGGGTGACTAGTTATGGAAAACCTATAAAACAGTTGGGAGTTATGTCCTCGGATTAGCTAGTTGATCTGAAAAATGTTTCGTGTTTGGTTGTCCTGCATTTTCCAAACTGATTTGTCAAAATATTTAGCCTCTTCAAAAAGCTATATTTTTCAGCCGTTATCAGGGTTTTAATGATATAAATCGTTGATTTTAATCAGGATTTAAATCAATTAATTTTTTTAAAAAATATTGATTCAAATATTTTTTCTTTAACCCCAGAAATCATCTTACAATTCTTAATTTCACTAGATGTCTTTTTTTTTTTAGTCTTCCTTCCTTATTTTTGATTTTGTCTTTAGGGTTTCCCTTCGCGTCACTATTATACGTTCATAGTCTCTCTTCTGATTTATCTGAAAATTCAAATTTTAGGTAGTAGTCAGTTTGTTGCCAGTAGACACTTTTAAGTTATCGCTTTTTTTTTAAATTAATAATTGCCACTTTATCCTTTTTTATCCTCCTAACTTTTTTTTTCTCAATGAAAGCAATCAGTCTTACAGCACTATACTAAAAGATAGGTGTGAAGGAAAATATTGGAAAATGAGGCCTATGGACATTGGACAAGAACCTCGCATTCCCCCCCCCCCCCCCCCCATTGCCATATCATGCCGTTGGCTCCTTTTTAGTTTAGTCAAGAGTAAAAATTTAGAAAAATAAGTTTCAATCTTCCTTTTTTTATTCTGGGCCCCTTCACAACCCAGACCCCATGCGTAAGTATTGTCCATCGTATGCATACTTGTAAAACACGGAGAAAAGAAAACTTAATATTGTTTTAAACATCAATTCTTGTAAAAAATAATAATAATAACTTCGAGCATTTGCCTCAACAGGACGATTAAATAAAAATTCTAAAAGGATTTTTTTTTCTGACTATTCATTGTGCAAACTTTCTGATCCAGTTTTTCAAATCGATTTGTTCAGCTGATTCATGTTCGTTAGCCTATGTAGCTAAACCATTTCTCTTGAAGAGAGCTGTGTTAAGAAATTTTTTATTAATTTTAATTTAGGAAAACTTTTCTCTTCACCTGTTCTACCTGCAAAGACTAAAATTCTTAAAGCAATACCAATATTTGGTGTGATATCCAGAGTTAAAACTAATAGTAATGGGGCAGGGGCGGGTACAGAAAATCTTTTGGAGGGGGCCCCGGAAATTTAATAGCTCCCCTCCCCCCCATGTTTCATAAAAACGTTTTCATGACTTTAGTTTTCAATTTTTTTCCCCCTTGGATTCCTTCAGGCCAATGAATATACTTTTCCAAGTACATAAATATTTTACACTAATAATATACTTTGACAGGGTGGCGACAGATCAGGGAAAAGTCAGGGAACTTTATTAATCAGGGAAATATCGGGGAATTTTGAAAAAATAACGAAAAATCAGGGAAAATTGATTTTATAAAGAAAAAATTTTTTGCTGCACAAAATTAAGTACTCTAATTCCCTACGCATTTTCCACCAATTATCTCTTCAAAAGAAAAGTAAAATTAATGAGGTGCGATTATACACTGCCGCATATTTGTTCATCATTTTTCCTCAACGTCAAAGTATTGAATCTTACTTATTAACCACAGGATGAACTTCCTAAGATTGCTTTTGTGTCTATTAGGTTGTTTATTTTACCTAGCTTGAAATTTCCTATTACGCTTTCAATACTACGTAAAATAAACAACCTTACAGGCAAAGAGGAAGCCTTCAATTATGCCTTAGCTCCTTTGCCTTTATTCCATTGTCTCGAAGTAATTAGCGTACTGTAATCACGATTTCAAGAAGAAATCTTTGTTTTTTGATTTAATACCATAAAACCTTAAAAGTTATTACTTCTTTGCATTTTTAATTTAATTGCTGAAATTGAACTTTCAATAAAAAAAGTTTCTTAATTAATTTTAATAGTTTCTTAAATTTCTTATGCTAAGTGGTTTCTGGAAGTAAATTTTTTTTTTTTTTTATAATTTTCCATAATCTTTTCATTGTAGAAAAAATTAATATACTGTTTTGTGGGTTTTTTAAAAACCATTTTATTA
This sequence comes from Uloborus diversus, assembly GCF_026930045.1. NCBI lineage: Eukaryota > Metazoa > Arthropoda > Arachnida > Araneae > Uloboridae > Uloborus > Uloborus diversus. The sequence continues at coordinate 203,879,580 of NC_072733.1, read as the reverse complement.
AAAAAGTAGCATCTTTTAAAAATGTATCTTTAGTTCAACAATTTTACACAACTTAAAACGTTTAAAATACTGCATTTTATACAAACATACAATGGATTTCAAGTAAAGCAAAGAAAGAAAACCATTATCATTGGTAATGTAAATCATGGAAATTTGGTGAACTTAATCAGGGAAATCGGGGAAAAGTCAGGGAACTTTTTTTCACAGTTCCTGTCGCCACCCTGTTTGAATGTGGACGTAAAACATCTTGAACGTTTCAAGCCAATAAAAAACTATGAACCATGTATAATGAATGTCACCGAGATGCTATACAATGAGCGGTTTTAATTAGAAACATTGTCATTATGATTATAGCACGAGGGCAAGGTTATTAAGTAATCCCATCCTCATTTGAGTTTTTTTAAAAATTAATTTGCATTTTACTATATATGATAAAGAAAATCATGGTTAACCAATAATTAACAATTTTAATTAAAGTGTTAATTATTGGTTCCATCATAGAAGAATTAATGAACGAATCGTGATATTACGTTCCCTTGAATTGGAAACGAGCGAGTTAAATGTATTCTGCTACTCTAGCCTATGACTCCAGTGTTACTGCTTTAGCAAACAAAAACTTTTATTCAAAATATGCTGTGTGTGTTTTGTGTTCTTTTAAATAACTATATAAAAAATCTATAGAGAAGTCAGTTAAAAAATAGTTAAATTTATTCATCCTTCTGGGGGGGGGGGGGCACGGGCCCCCTGCCCCTCCTAAAATCCGCTACTGTAATGGGGCTTTGCTTTTGCCTTACAAAGCCTGCACAAATACTATTTAATCTGCAAGACACTGAGGGATATTCAAAATTATACCTCCTGATCGAAGAGCAGAAAAAATAGGATATTAAAAAACTTTGACTCTACTGAAATTAATAAATTCGCATTTTTTTTTTAATCACAATACAAAAATTTTAATGAGGTAATGCATGGCAAGAGGTAGCTATTTTTTTCTTCTTCAATAATATATTTTATATCCAGTAACGGACGCTAGATGTCGCCAGAGGAAAGCAAACTCTGGGAACGAGAGCCGGAAGTGCGATTTGTTTGAAAATAATGTGAAATCGAATGGGCGTGAAATTATTTTTTATAAGTGTTAAAATTTGATATCCATGATATTGGCGAAGACTTCGTTCTCTATTATAGCACATGATTCTTGACAAACATGGAGCTTCTTAAGTAAGTCTTTCATTTAAAATTTAACATGAATTCATTTATGCGTGAAACAGTGAGCATCACTGCACATCAGATAAGCACGTGCTTATTTGAACAGTATGGAGTGCCCATTGCTGTCAAAGCCAGGCCGTCAGGTTCGTCATTTGAGCGGTCCGAAAGGGGGTGTTAGCCCCCCCTCCCGGCTTTGAAAAAAAAATAGAAGTGAGCGGGGTTGTTGTTTTTCAATAAAACTTTCATTGAATTTATACTCCCCCTCCCCCGCGGAAAACATCGAAATGACTGGCCTGCAGGCCGTAGCCAGAAAAACATGTATCTTTTGAGACAGATGTACCAATTAGGGGGGGGGAGCAGTTGCGGATTTACTAGGGGGGCGTCGCCCCTCCGTAACCATCATTTTCTGAAAACAATAACATGAAACTGAAGAAATTATTAGCTATATTTTTTAATCAAGTAAATTGTATACATTTGCTTTAAATTAGTTTTAGACAGTAGTGTAGCGGAGGAGGATGTATGGCTACGGGCGTTACTCACTTTTTAATTTTAACATAAGCTCGCGCCGTCCCCCCTTTCTTAAAACTTTAATAACACTTGCCCTGCAAAAAAAAAACCCCTTCAAAATGCTTCTGACACAATTCTTGCTTGTCACGTCAAATGACCCTGTGATTGACTGCTGTTTTCTCCCTATATGTCCCTCTTTTTGGAAATAGTCCCCAAGTATTTCAGATTTCTACAGTTTTATAGCCATTATTTTTGTTTGGAGGAAAAGGCATAGATCTTTAAAAAGGATAGATGGGCCTTTCTCCTACAGCCCAGCGTATTTCGCCCGGAGAAAGTGGGGTCATCATGATTCTTCCGAGAATCACGTGATCAAAGGACATCGTGTCTCCCTCTTCTCGGGCAGCAGTGATATAACAATGCGAAGCGCCGTTAAAAGTCTAGGATTGTCTGAAGATTTTTCATTATAGTTATGTGAGAAATCTCTAAATGTGTGAATCTGAGATTTTCTAGCGAAAGAGGGTTTGATGAATTTTATTAAAAAATAAAGACATAGTGAGTAACAGAAATTTTTCTTTCTGCTAAAGGCAAGAAAAGTCCCCATGCAGAGTCGAAATTAAGAATATTTTAAGCAATTTACTATAGATACCGAGCATTATATTAAATCACCAAAAACAAGCGATGGAAAATTAGTTATAGTATGTCCGCGAAAAACTGGATTTTTAGGTTTCCTAATTTCTATGAAAAATGTGCTGGGAACATATGAAAAGTATGTAAGTGCCCGAATTCCAGTTCTAAACTGCGTAATGACTTATAAGCTTACTCAGGATCACCTTGAAACTTTTTTCAGTGCGATCAGGTTGTGAGGGTGGATTCAACAATAATCGTCGGATAATTTCGAAGTGCAAAAAAAAGATTATTCATTCATACGGAAATTAAAGAGTCCAGTTCTTCAAATTGCACTGATTTTGACAACCTTCAAACGCTAAGATTAAATTTGAAACATAACAAAAATGCTTTGAAAGAAAGCCTTTTCTTCCGATTCCTTTGACGACGATTTGGAAAATTCAGAAATCATCTCAATTAACATGACGCAGTACATTAATGATGTTTCTGACTACGCTGGATTTTTTGTCCGGCAAGTGCACTCTGTTGTGAACTGCGACGACTGCAACGCAGTCTTAACTACAACAAATCAAAAAATAGACCTAATAAAATTTAAGAATTTTGGGACACATTCAAGTATGATAACGTATTGCAAAATTGCAGCAATTGAAATATGTACATTTGTGAAGAACAACTGAGCGAGAATGTGAAAAAGTTTTGGGAGTAAAACACAAAAATATAATGTTACTCATGAGACCACAGGAGTTATATGAAAAATTTTGAATTCCATTTTTCTAAATTTAAATAAGCATATGTTGGAAACAGAAGCAGCAGATTTTCTCGTTAAAAAGTTTATAAAATTAATCGTTACTAAATATTTAAGCGTTAGAATGTATCACGCAGTCAATTCAAACAATGAAAATAATTCACAAAGACCAATAAGTAGGAAAGTAACAAAATTAATATTGTTAAGGGACAATAATCACTAATTTTCTTCACCCTCGAGTTTAAATTGTCAAAATTATCATAGTCTGTGGGACGAAAAAAAAAGAAGAAAAGAAAAATTGGGGAGGGGGCGGAAGTCAAATGACCATTCATGTAGTTTATAATTGCACATAATTTATTTTCTGAGTACTTAAAAAAAAAAAACACTGAAGTTGCTTAAAAATTAGGAACAAACCAAAGTTATTGGTTTGGCTAATATCGTGTTGGTGCGAAACGCATGCGAATATTAGAATATTATTTAATTGAGTTGATATTCGATACTATTTACATTTGTATTTCTAATTGGTTTATGGTTTTAGATCGGGTTTTATGTTAAGTCGTTGCACTGGCTTCAAAAGTTGTGGGGAAAAGCACGCATTGAAACTATTTATCTGTATTTGAAAAATTTGATTGAAATAAAAGAAAATTTATAAGGTCAATTTTTGTTTAAGATTTTTGAAGACGTCTTTTTCTACTCAGTATTTAAAGCACTTGAAAAAAAGTTTAAATAGCTTGTGCGCCTGCTTCAAAAGTTATGATGGGAAAATATCTAATGGACCATTCCATGAAAAAGCTGTCATTTTGTCCCGCATTTCATTAAAAAGTAATAACCTAAAAAGGTAACAAAGAACATTTTTTGCAAAAGTACAACAAATACATTTGCGATTTCTTAATGAAAAAAAAAATTGTTACCTTTTTTAATTATTACTTTTAGTGAAAAATATGAGGTGTTACGTGAGGGACAGAGTGTTCCGTTTTTCTTTAATAATGGGTAAAATGCTTTAATTTAACCCATGCTTAAAGGGGGGGGGGGTTTAACCCATGCTTAAAGCATTTAACCCATGCGCAAAGTGATTCTCTTCGATAAGGGAAACAGTTTCTTGTGAGGGGAGTCCCTTGATCACGTGATGTCCAACGGGGGATGTTGACGCGCGCTCTGAGGAGAAAAGTGGGGAGAAGGCACATCTATTCTATTTTAAGATCTATGGGAAAAGGGAGCGTTATATTAGCGATTGACACTCTTCTGAAGGGCTAGAGTGAGAACATTTTGGAAGATTTATGGGGGTTTTCCCCCTTAATTATTTAAAAAATCATCAAAACCCATTTTTTTCCAACAGGCTTGTTTTACAATGTTTTCACTTATTTTCGGCATTCAACGGAGTATGAGACTCACAGCAATGAGCCCCATGTTTGAAAAAATGTTCATGTTGTAAAAAATAAAAAAAAAAACTCTTTGGAAGCATCGTTTGTTGCATAGCAAAAACCACGCTCACTTATAAGTAAAAACATTAGTTTTTCAGAGCTCTAAGGGAGAAAATTGACTCCTTGAACCCCTTACATGACACGTCTGGGGAGTGGCTTTTACAGTTTTCAACCACCACCCCCTTGAATAAACTATAAATCAACCCCTGGGGGCCAGGGGTAATTTCAAGGTTTTTTTTGGGGGGGGGGGAGGACTTTTGCTCTTTGGATGACAATTACCCACCCTGGTTTTGAAAAATTAATGTTTTTAGATACAAGTAGGAGTTGTTTCAGCTGTTTTTGGATGGACTTTACTGTGAATATACACTTGCCAACCTACCCCCATGGAAAAATTTAAAATGACGGGCCTGTTCCTGGTATTTGGGTACACCTTCCTTGAGGGCACACACCTATTTCAAAGAACAAAGGGATCCACTTTGTCCTTTTTAATTTTAAAATTGAATTGATTATCATGACTTTTATAATAGTTTTGTTTTTCTGTTGAGTTGATTCTTTGTTCCTCGATTGTGTGGAAGCTTAGAAATTGTTTTGGTATTTAGTTGAGATCGTCTTGAGTATGCACCCTTTGCCCCTCCCCAGAAAATTTTGAAATGACAGACCTGTTTAAATGTAATTAATAAAATGAGCACCAAGTGTCATGTATGTTGTAGCTTGTGGCGTAATTAGAGTATACTGAACTTCATGCATCTAAAAACTTGTGCCCTCCTTTCTAAAAATTATTAATTTTTATTTATCATTTTAAAATTTGTTTATTCATCATGTGAACCTCTTGTTAATGTTATACTCACAATTTGAATTCAGTGAGTTCTTGCCTTCTTGTCTATGAACAAACAATGATTACCACAGAAAAATATTAAATATTTCTGCCTTCTCTTAGATTATTCAGTCTGAAATTTTTTATGCCTTTTCTAAACCCATTCTTTTTTAAAGTAAAATTTTAACAACTGCAGCCTTGAAATCTCTTTTTTTTTTCCTTCTTTTTCAAAGCTCTTATTGAAAAGTTTCATTATGTTTTTCCTTCCACCATGCATTTTAAATTACAAGCGATAAATTATTTCTTATCACATTCGCAAATACAATCAAACCTCCTTTATTGGACACTCCCTGTTTGCAGAAAATTTCTGAATCACCAAACAGGGCCAGCGAGACATGTGGGAAACTGCTCATAGAGGTCAGAGGAGCATCAATAAAGACCAAAATTTAATATTCTCTAAATTGTTAATTTCATTTTTTTCAGGGAATTTTTTTCAGGGCTTGAATAATTTTCTTTGAAAAGGTATTCAAGCATTTTCTTTTTATATTAATTTTTGTTTACTTTCTTGACGGGTGATGTTCTTTTTTTAAGTTCCATAAATGGGGGGGGGGGGGGGAGTGAAGGTTTGGAACATATATATATATATATTTTTTCATTTGAATAGTATTTTCTGGAAGAAGATATGATTATAATTTAATTGCGGAAAGATTACTAAGAATAATTTCCTGCTTTGTTCCCACTCCCGCCCCTTTGTTCTCCAGTTAGAGGTGTATTTGGTTCCTAGAATAAGGAAGTCCCCAGTAAATTGGAGTTTGAAAGCTGCATTATAAGGCTGGAAACCGTTTAAACTAGGGGAGAATGAACAGCCAGTCTCTGTTTTCCTTTCTTTTTTATTTCAGACCAATTTAATTCAGTGTTCTGTTTGCTTCACTCAATGAAAGCAGAATTTTTCATAATTGAACATCATTTGGAATTTAGGGAGCAGTCAAACCATTTTTTTTTCTTGTCGTTGTCGTGGTGCATTTGAATTGTCTTGGAAATGTCTACTGGCAAGAGTGGATTTTCTTTTTGGATGTAAGTTTGTGATGCATTATTTTTTTCTGATATCATATTTGTTTTTGCAGTTTCTTGCACCCAAAAAATTTTCTTCTTTTTAAATAATCATTTAAAAATGAATGTATTTTTAAAATGCTGGTTGATAATTTTGTTTTGATCTATTAGAAGCAGAGATATTTTTAATAACCCTCCGAATGCCTTTGCCAAATGATTTAATTAATTTAAATGAGAATTAAAATGAATAGTATATTATCGCTTTAAAGCAAGCTGTCTTGAAAAGGTACCTTTTAAAGGAAATTTAAATGGTACTCTTTCCAATTCTTTTGAAGAATTCAAGCAAATTATATTAAGCACATCCTATCTGAAGAAAATGTATCTCTGATTAATCTTTTAAAGTTTGTTCATGAAAAAAGTTAAAAGCTGTTTTTCCAAACCTATGGTTAAGTTAGACATTTAAAAAAAAAAAAAAAACTTAAACCCTGTATAAAAATCTATTTTAGGTTGACCGTCACCCAAGAAAGACAATTTTTCGATCATAACTCCTACCCAAAATGTAATAGTGGTAGCAAATACTAAATACAATTGATTTTGTCGAATCTATAACACTGTGTCTGCTAAAACAGTGAAGCAGAGAAAAATACATTTTTGTCGTAATTTGTATGTATTAATTTACTGTAAAAGATAAAGCATGTGAAAAATATTTAATATACACCTTTTATAGAAATTTATTTATAAAACATTTAAGGTTGATGTTTAGGTAAATCTGAACAAATGGCTTTCTTTTTAGCCCTAGTGCAAAAATAGTGGGGTTATAAGTTTAACTTATGAATCTGCGGACCTGTGGCTTTGCAGTTTAAAAAACGGATGAACGTTTTTTTTTAGTGTTTTTATTATCAGTTAAACTTTAGTATGACATTTTGCTAAGCTCACCATTAAAAACACAACATTATTTGATGTAGTATGCAATTAAGCTTAAGTAAAAGTGCATACTTTTACCTAATTGTTGCCAGCTAGCCGATTATCAATATTTGTAGTTAATCAAATAATCAGTATAGGTATCAATAAATATTATCAATTATTATGATTGAAATAACTACTCAACATATTTTAACTATTTAGAACTGTTATTTATGAAATGCATCTTGAGGGGGCCCTCATCACTCCAAATGCCTATGGGCATTCAAACCCTTAATCCCGCTCTGTACCCATGCAAAGCAATCAGTTCGTACAAATTTTTTCAAATAAAATACTTACACATAAAAACATGTCTCCCTATTTTATTTTCCCGTAAGCTGCAGTGGTTTATTGCTCGTTGGGTAAGCACACTTATATTGGCACAGGGTTGGCAAGTTTTTGCAATGGTTGGAAAAAACCGTGTAAAAAAACGCTTTTTTTCTCGCCCGGCAAAAATAGGGTTTGCATTTACAACTTACCAAAACATTTTTTAAAAGTTGCATGTGAATAAAAAACATGAAAAATGCTTTGATAAAATATTAATTTCATTCGTTTGCTAGTTCAAAAAAAAACTAAATCTTGCTTTAAGAGTTAAATATTTGCAACATTTTTATTTTTAAATCTTTCGCTTATTCCTACCAAAATTTACAATTGTATTGCTAAAGACGAGAAAATAATTTTTAGCTTACAATGTAAAGGGGGTTTGTTTATTATAGCAATTATTACAAAACTTGTTAGGAAGTAGATTTAATATTAGAATACATGTATCAAACTAGAGATATACAGGTTCCCCCCCCCCCCTTTCCCTCCTCAAATCTATCCATTTCTCAGTAAAAGAGAAAACTTGATTATTTCTTTAGAGAGAAAAAAAGTTAATATTTTCTTTCATTATTCAACCACTCTCTGTTAAAAATAGATGGGAACCGTCAAAAATAGATTTTTGCCGAAGTAACAAATACAGATTTTGTGCTGTCAGCTTAGACAGCTTTTTTTACAATATTTCTCTTCAGAAAGTTGATAAAAAACGTACATACGTTAATAAAATTTTAATTTGTGGTTTTATTTGTTTTCTGGATTAAAACAAATGCAATATTTAAGTTTTCTTTTAGACTCAGTTTATTTTTGAAATTTTTAAACATAAAAACAAAAAAAAAAAAAAAAAAAGTCCGAATGTTTTTTAACTACTTGCTGCCAAAGTTGCACACATAGCTCAAAAAACTAAATGGATCTGGAAAAAAAAAAAAAAAAAAAAAAAAACTAAACTAAACACTTTCAATTTTTAATATATTTACTTATTTCAAATACATAATTCTTTTTAAATATTTAAATAATTGGACTTATAAAAATAGTTTATGCGTTGCAATATGTGGTAGCAGAGATTTAAAATAATTGCTATTATTAATAATAAATAATTAATATAGCCTTATTAATAATAAAATTGATAAGTAAAATATTTATTTACAGGGTTATATAATATTTACATCATTTTATTCCCTAATTAACCTAACTTAATGCAACTATATTTGTAATTGAAATTTTGCCATTTTTACCGGATTTTTTTTCATGTTTGTCATTGGATTTTTCCACTGGCCCTGGTAAAAATACCTTTTTGCCGGCAAAACGACCAACCCTTTATCAGCACTACTCATTAATTTAATTTAGAACTATGCACTGTATGTACAGTCGACTCCCGCTATAACACGAATTTTTCACTAGGAACGAATTTTAGAACTGACGCAAGCAAATTCTTTGTCCACAACATGAATTTCTTTAGAAGGAAGTAGCGGCTTCGTTATCGACAACTAAATATATATTTTGTGAATGTTATTACATCCCATTAGCATCACACTGACCATCGAAAGTTCCCACATCAAACTAGTTTAGGCATCACGTTGTTAGTGCATAAAAAAATCGCTCAGGAGCTTTCTTTCAACAAATTCTGTTTTCAACAATCGCGGATGCGTGGAGAGACAGTGGAAAATTGCGCTCCCCTGAGAGTCTTAACATATATGAATGACGAACTAAAGTTATGTAATTTTCCCCCTTTAGAGCATTTTTTGGAATTAAAATCACGAATGATCTGCCCGGTTTCAGATCAGGGCTCTTGCCTAGGGTAGTAAATTTAAACGTAGCTCCAAAACGAAGATCCAAAAGGATGCCATGACCTCCTTGACGAGACTAAAGAAGGCTTAAAATTGCGTTTTTAGGACTTGAATTTCAGAAAATTTTGCTGTTTGAACCACTGATCTTAAGGACCCAATTAAATCTCTGATTCATCCCTTTCACCTTAACTTAATTAAACATAGCCTGAAAATGTTGGCTTTAAAATCCAAAATGTGTTTTCAGAAGACAGCCCTTCTTAATGTCATCAAAATTTGCTAATGACATTTTTCGTATTTCTTTTTTGAAATTTTTGCAATGGAGGACCCCGAAATCCATTCCCAAACATTACTACCAAATATAGTCTCAATTAGCGTCTTTAGAGAGGCCCCTAATCCCTCCCCCTCAGTTTGAAATTGACTTCAGTTTCAAAAAGCAGTTTGTGAGGGCACACTGAACCCCCGCCCGCTCTTTGTCCCATCGTTGTCAAACAATGCATAAAAAAAACGATTTTCTAAAAAACTCTGGAGGAGAACTGCCTGGCTTATGTAACTTTTCACGGCGCTAGGGCATATACCTATCAATCGTCGAAGTGAGATGGACAAAAGTTTATAGCAGTGATTCCCAACCTGGGGGCGATCGCCCCCAAAGAGGCGATCAAACTCATCTAGGGGGCGATAAATTTCTGGGAGGCGATAGGGGGGTGACCGGTATTCGGATACCTGGTAATGACAAATTCTTGACCTTTCAAAAGCCATATTTATTAAAACAAATCTATACACAATTCAAAAATATCTTTCAGAATACCTATGTTGTGTAATACCGAACCAAGCATATGGCACGTCAAATCAAAGAAAATCGTTCCCAGAAAATATGGCATGTATGATTTACAGCTCAATCAAATCTGTTCGGATAGAAAAAATCCCAAAAGCAAAAATAATATCTTTTATTTTATTGGCGTTTTCACGAGGAAGAAAAAAAAATCTTGTAAGCACTGTCTGACCGTTGGCGCTAGCATATATTTAACGCCTGAAAAGTAGATAGATATGTGTAGGAATGGATTTTTGCATTTACTTATCAGTTGTCATTCAGAACCTTGCAATCAGTGCATAAACCTCCTTACGTAGCTTCTATTCTTTAATTTAATTTAGTGAATTTCTGTTTAATTGTGCATGTTTCGTAGTGTGGAAGTTCGATATGAATTCGAAAAAGAAGTGCCAGCAGTATTCAGCAGAGTATTTAAAATTTGGTTTTGTCACGTCACCGCAAAATGTGCAGTTTCCGCATTGTCTTTTGTGCGATAAAACAAGCAGTGAAGCGATGAAGTCCTCGCGAATAAAAGAGCATTTGTCAAGAGTACATGGTGACAAAGTAAATAAACCTCTTAGTTATTTTCAAGACCTCAAAACAAAAGCGGATAAACAGCCAAAGGTGGGTGAATTACTTAGAAGACAAGCAACAGATCTTGACAAAGGGCTTCTTGCTTCTTATGAAGTGTCTCTTTTGATAGCAAAATGTGGTGAGCCTCATACGATTAGCGAATCTCTTATTCTACCGGCTGCCAAAAAATAGTTGAAATTTTGCTTGGTGAGGGCTCTAGTAAAAAGATAAGTGAATCTCTCCCCCTGAGTAACAACACAGTTTCCAGGAGAATAGATGAAATGGCTGCTGACGTTGAGTGCAAACTCATAAATGTTTTGAAACAAAGTAAATTTGCACTACAGATTGATGAATCAACTGTGACAGATAACAGAGCTATTTTCTTAGCTTACATGAGGTTGATTAATGAGTTGAAAAAGATAACTGAGAAAATGTTGTTCGCCAGAACTTTGATTACTGATACAAAGGGATCGTCGATTTTTAAAGTGGTGAAGGATTATTTTGAAGAAAAATTCCATTGACAAATGTAAGTGCTTGCGCAGCAGATGGTGCCCCTGCCATGGCGGGTCGTCATATTAGGTTTCTTGCACACCTTAAAAAAGAAGTGCCAGAAGTGATTACCATCCATTGTGTCATTCATCGTCAACACTTGGCTGCAAAAAAATTGAGTGGTGTTTTGCATGAAACCTTACAATTTGTCATTACTGGTATTAACAAGATCAAAGCTAGTTCTCTCAATGATCGCCTGTTTTGAGAGCTTTGCCATGACAATGATAAAAAATTCGAATGCTTGCTTTTACATACGGTCTGTGAGATGGCTTTCCAAAGGAAACTGTTTGCGCCGTTTCTTTGAATTATTCGATTCTGTAGCTGGGTTTCTCGACTTGCATGATCCTGCTTTAAGTGAGAATTTGAAACAACGCAAATTGGAACTTGTGTATCTCACAGATATTTTATATTTTTGAAAGAATGAACGAAGTCAACATTAAGCTTCAAGGAAACAAGATGAACCTCATCAAGGCCAAAAGCATAATTTCAGCATTCATTGCCAAATTCGAAATCTACAAGGCAAATATTGGTCGTAAAGAATTTATCCTGTTTCCGATTCTAAAAAAAGTTTAATCGTGGATGATCGTCCTGAAGAAAAAATTTTAATTTTTATTGATTACCATGATCAGTTAAAAAAGAACATGGAATCAAGGTTTTGCAGATTTGATCAACTTACAAATTCCTGACTAGATTTTAGACCCATTTAGTTTTGAAGATGTGGAAGAACTGGAAAACTCTTTGCGGACAGGGTTTATGGATTTGAAATTTGATAGTGAATCAAAAATTACTTTCAAGCAATACGGTTACGAACTTGCCTGGGTGAAGCTTATGGGTACTTACCCACAACTTTGGAAAAAAGTTGAACAGCTCCTCATCTCATTCCCCTCAACATATTTAGTTGAAGGAGGATTTAGCTCTATAGTGCAGCTTCTCACGAAGCAAAGAAATAGATTGGACATCTGCCTCAAAGGGGACCGCAGATTAAATCTCACTAATATAAAGCCAGACATCAAAGCTTTAACGGTGTTCCATCAAGCACAAGGCAGCGATTAAAAAGGTAAAAAAGAACAAATCTTAACAGTTAAAATTTTCAATTTTTTTCCGGATTTCAATTTAAAAAAAGCATGTTACTGAAAAATGTAGTATTCTTATTTTTGCTAAGTATGTAAATGATGTTGGTTAATTAAAGAACTTCAAATTACGTTTTTTTTGTTTTTTTTTGGGGGGGGGGAGGAGGGGAAGGGGTTAAGAATAAAAAAAAATTCAGTTTTAATGCTAATTATTGCTTTATCATGCACTTTTTGAAGCTTTAAACTAAAATTAGGCGTTCAGTAACATTAATCTTCACTAAAATCAGCGCCATCTAATTTGTGTTTTTAAGGGAAGAACGTGGGGGGGGGGGGCGATAGGTGTAATTTAACTTCCGAAAGGGGCGTTGGACCAAAAAAGGTTGGGAACCACTGGTCTATAGTTATGTTTTTTCAGATATTAATATCGAAAAACATCCGAAAGATCCGCCAAAGCTTCCCAGTATTGTTAACGTCACCAAAGATAGCATAAAATTGCGCTTTTAGAAATATCCATTTGGGAGCCCCGAAACCCTTCCTTCCCAAAAATAGCCTAAAATGGATTTTAGTTCCGAAAAAATATTTTGGTTCGGCATATTTTCACGTTTTCCCTATCGTTTTCAAATGTATCCAAAAATGGGTTTTTGAAACAATAGTGCCGAGAAATTACCGGAGGAAAGCCGCCAGATCCCCAACCGTCACCAAAAGGAAGCCTAAATTTGCGCTTTAAACTTTAATTTCCAAAACTTTCGATAGGAGATGATTGAATCTCCCTCCCCCTCTAGCAACGTCAACAAAGATAACCCAAAACTGCTTGTTTAAAACTTCAGTTTCGGAAAATTTTCGGGAAAAGCGCCGATCTTTCCTAAGCTACGATCACAAAAAATAGCTTCGAATTGATTTCAATGTTGAAAGAATTTTAGGAGACTCCAACAGAACCATTCCATTTCAGATCAGGCAGGGTCTGTCACATGACCATCACCGATTTTTTTGAAAAAATTACAGTAGTTACAACTAAGGGACATATGGAATATCCCAAAAGGATTTTGCAAGAAAAAATTTTTTTCTTCAGTTATAGCCTATTAAAATTCTGCACAAAATCCGCCATTTTGGAAAAAACCGGCAAAACACTCCATTTCAAATGGACATTATTTCAAATGTATTTAACCTATTTGAATAATTCTTTTTTCTAAAAATAAATAAGGACCCATATATCCTCCAGACATCGTTTTTAAAAGCTTAGTTAGGTTTTTTGATAAAGAAAAAAAATCATTTTTGTCGCGAAAAAACTGCATTTTTAGCGATTTTATGATTTTTTTTCCTCCATGAAAAAAAAGTTTTTTTTTACTAAACGGAGATGGCAGTCTAAAGCCCTTATATGATAGTTTCATAACATATTTCATTATAATCCTTGGATGCATACAGCCTCAGAAATAAAATTTGAAATTTTAAAAATTTTCAAAAATTAGCGATTTTTGAAGTGATTTTACTCAAAAAACCCATTTCTTTAAAATCTAAAAATTGGCTCATTTGAACCCCATATAATGCTTAACAAGTGAGTAGACACCGCAGCCCGTATTTTTTCCCACAAAATGTTTTATGATTTTTTGAAAATGACCTTATCGCCCATGGCATGCATGTAAAATAAAAATTTCTAATAATTTCAGTCACTGAAAATCTGATGAAATTAATGCCTAATAGCTACAATAATGGTGCACTTTATCAGCAACAAATAAAATTTTGCTGACTTTTAATAGTGTAGCAGTATCAAACCGCTTCTGATGACCCAGTCAATTCGTCTTTTTGTACTTCGTTATATGAATATATTTTTCTGCTGATCAGCGCCTAATTGTTATGGGAGCTGTGATCCCATACTTTCTTATTTGTTTCATTCAAATTTTTGTATTTTTGACCGAATTCAGGCCACTTAAGCATTAAAATAAGTTCTGAAGACTATAGGGATCCTGACCTTCTTTTGTTAGAAATTGGATCCCTGGCTATAATAGCTACCTTTGGTGAGATCTGTTTGGTTACCTCAACTTACAACCATGTTCAATTAATTATTTCTCTCATAAAACAGTGGCCTTTTTAAATTCTTAAACTACAAGTGAGTTTTGCGGTATGAATTTAGTATACATATTCTTACGTATAAAAGTAATCATACTAGGTAGGATCCAAAAATTATGTGACAACATTCGCCAATGTCAAACCAAAGCACGAAATTAAAATTAATCGTTTTAAATGCATTGTATTGTTCTTCCCTTTGATGGTTTCCCCTGTCGCGTAATTGAGTTGAAGAGAAAGAGAATTGAAAGAGAAAAAATATGATTCGTTGCTGCATATGAAAGTAACGGTGAATGCATAGCTTTGGAGACAAAATAAAGTAATATTTATAAAAAAAAATATAGATTTTTACTGTTACTGGTAAAGTACATCATTATCGTAGCTATTAGTCATTAATATAATCACCAAAGGCTCTTCTATCTAAAGGCTACACAGTCTTACAAAAAGACGAATTGACTAGGTCATCAACAGCGGTTTGTTACTGATATATTAATAAAAGTTAGTAAGATTTTAGTTGTTTCCGATAAAGGGCACCTTTATTGTAGTTATTAGGCATTAATATAACCAGAATTTTAGTTACTGAAATTATTACATTTTTATTTTACATGCATGCCATGGGCGATAAGGTCACTTTCAAAAAATCATAAAACATTTTATGGGAAAAAATACGGGATGCGGTGTCTACCCACTTGTTAAGCATTATATGGGGTTCAAGTGAGCCAATTTTTAGATTTTTAAAAAATGGGTTTTTTTGAGTAAAATCACTTCAAAAATCGCTAATTTTTGAAAATTTTCAAAATTTCAAATTTTATTTCCGAGGCTGTATGCATTCAAGGATTATAACAAAATATGTTATGAAACTATCATATAAGGGCTTTAGACTGCCATCTCCGTTTAGTAAAAAAAAACTTTTTTTTCATGGAGAAAAAAAATCATAAAATCGGTAAAAATGCAGTTTTTTCGCGACAAAAATGATTTTTTTTCTTTATCAAAAAACCTAACTAAACTTTCAAAAACGATGTCTATAGGATATATGGGTCCTTATTTATTTTTAGAAAAAGGAATTATTCAAATAGGTTAAATACTTTTGAAATAATGTCCATTTGAAATGGAGTGTTTTGCCGTTTTTTTCCAAAATGGCGGATTTTGTGCAGAATTTTAATAGGCTGTAACTGAAGAAAAAAAAATTTTTCTTGCAAAATCCTTTTGAGATATTTCATATGTCCCTTAGTTGTAACTACTGTATTTTTTTCAACAAAATCGGTGATGGTCATATGACACTTTTCATACCTGCCTGCCTGATTTGAAATGGAATGACACAACATTACTTTTCCCCTGAAGTCTCGAAAAAGTTTCTAAAATTGCGATATTTGACGTCAATTTCGAAAATTTCTCCATGCACCTTGAATATACCCGACTCTTTTCTCCTTGCAACCAAACACAACCAAAGATTACCAAAACTATTTTTCGTACTCCAATTTCGATAATTTTCTGGGAGCAATCCCCCCTCCTCCGTCCTTTCTTTCATGTCACCGAAGACAGACTACAAAATGCGTTTTTACAACCTTTCTCCCTTTTTATAAGTTCATTGTTCTTGTTTTTTTTAATTAGAACTTGATATAGAAATTTGAAGAAATATTTATATGGACGTCAAAGATTAGTCAAAATATGCAAATTACTCTTGAGGGGCGGCACATTAGATCTTTGCACACGGGCGGCCGATACCCTAGGATCGGCCCTGTCTATAATTAATGAATAATTAATCAAACTTTTGTGCCTGTCAAAGGATGACAACAGAGTACTCATTATGTTTCTAAACTGAAGTATAGAGAATATCCCACCTTGAAATCTGAAACTGAAATCGTCCTTTCAGTGATGAAACCAATAACTCCAAAATACAGAAGGCATTGAATATGACATTTAAAACAAATAATTGTCCAAAGCTTTTTTTTTTTTGACACGCAAATAGTTTTAGAAAAAGAAGGGGAATCGAGTAAGTATGGTCAATTGGTTACTTTTTGGAAATAAAAAGTTAACCAAAACTATCGTCTACACTATACAAATATTACGCACAAGTAAAACATATGCAAATGAGCTTACAGTATTTTTATGCATGATAACATGAAATAGTCGAATTACCACGAACAATAATTAAAAATCACAAAGACAAATTGTAAAACAACATATTCTTATCCGCCAAAAAAGATCCAAAATTGGGAATAGAAAATTTCTTGTGCCTCATATGCTCAGCCTTGCCTACTACTAGACATACCGAAACAGCCTTCACTGCACCACAGTAGGAAGAAAAATGCCAATGTATGCATTAATTGCATTACGTGTTTTCAGTGTAAAAGATTGTGTTGTTGAATAACATGTTTAGACACAACAAGGCAATAAATTTTCCTTCTAGATAGGCAGCAAAAGGATTGTTTGTTTCAATGAGCAGTGTAATTTCGCCGCCGCCATTAGATATAATCAGGATCATGAACCCACGATCCGACAGGTAAATCGACCTGGGCATCACAATTTTAGGGGCACCAAAATGGGGTTAATTTCTTCATTTCTTCCCCTTTTTTTGAAAACTTCCTCATGAAAAATGTGCAGATTTTCTTGTGAGAGGAGCACTAAATTTTGCCAGGACCTTGGCATCACGTTGGTCGGGCCCTGGATATAATGAAAAATTTAACTTTATTTCTTTGGTTGGAAAAATTCTCCTCATTTGGAGCATTTCTGTTTGGTAGAGCTCGGCACCTTTTCGACTCTGGCGCCGCACGACTTTGCACATCGAGACGGCGCGGCTCAGACCCCAGGTAGCAATCTAGTCAATTCATTACACATTTTGTGTTTTCTCTTTCAGCTAAAGGCTCTTCAAAATGTCCACCGAAGTCACGGAAGTTCCACAGGCTAGCTGCTTGTGCATGGGTCCGGGAAGCATTCAGGCTAAGTTGCGACCAGGAATCTGGATCCCCGGAATTCGCTCCCTGCACCTATACGAAGAGGTATGGAAAGTATCGGCCAACCCTATCGTGTGTGCGAAAGATGTTCTACAAGCAGTGACGAAGCTTCATGCGAGGAATCTTCACGGTCGTTATTTGACGGTCACTTACGTCGAAGAGAATGCCGATAAAAGTCGAGTTGAAATGATGGCGTTTTCGCGCATGCGCCATACCTTTGTCATTCAATTGACTTTCGCTAACCAAGAAAATGACGGATGCACAGCAAAGGCTCGAGCTTTCAGTAGCGGATTATTTCCTTCGTGGTTTCCACTTAACTTTCTTTGGAGCTGTTTGCTATTTTTTGTGCCCTTTTATGATTCCGGTCGTAATAAACGTTGGTTAAATATGTTACGGGAACAAATGACCATACCAATCGAAATTGTTAAGCAGGGAAGGAAATGTTAAATGCTTCTCCTCAGTGAAAATTTTCTTCAATATTGAAGTATTGATTGCTATTACCGAAGACGTATGATGCCATTCTCTCGAAGTCACAAGATGGTTCCAAGTGATCCCTCCCCACAAAAAATGGGGTGCTGGCATATATTTCAAAAAAAAAAAAAAAAATTAAATTCATCCAGAGCTAATGACTAAGGAAGACTTTTTTTGATAATGTTCCTATGGAAGTGAATCGAATTTCACTGTGTCAAATATGACTGTTAAAAAATATGGAAATTCTATAGTAAAAATTAATGTTATTGACCAATGAAGCACCTAGAAGCAAAGGAATGTAAGTGCCAAAATTAGAAATTTGGAGATCATTAGTGCAAATTGTAGAAGAAACGAATAGTTTTTTTTTTGGTAAGAGATGGTACTAGTAGCAGGTAGTAGGTGCTGTACACAGTATGATTTAGAAAAAACGTACTAATTAAAGCCAGCCCGGAGTTCGAAAAAAAAAAAAAACCTCACTTGCATCCCTTTGCTTCTCAATGCCTCAAATGCCATTCATGGGCTTTCGGTTAACTGTAGACAAAACGCAACTAAAGGCGTTGGTGTGAGACGGAGGAAGCTCCAAATTTTTAATTTCCAGAGGTCCGCATTAAATCTTAAAAAACCAAGTCACATTTTAAAATTTATAAATATTTACGACTCCTCTTGAAAACTGCACTAAGAAGCATACAAGGTGAGTTATTAAAACATAAAAACGAGCCTCCGTTTTCAGCAAACTAATTATTTCAATAATTGCTTCATATATTGTTCTTTATTTTGCCTCCTAACAGTAAACATGTAAGGCTACTTTTCTCTGCATATACTTGAAAGTTATAAAATTGTTGTCGCATTCAGGAAGGTCAAAGACGGTTTTTATCGGCGCTCAAACACCCCCGAAACTCAACTTCAAACTATCATATTGTGCATTTTTTTTTAGCCTGTTTCCTGACCTCTTTTATTTCGCTGTGGTGCAACTGTGAAATTTTCATTCAATGTGAAATGTATTTCGCCTCAGTGGCCAAGCAGTTAGAAGTGCTAGCTCCACCAGCGACCTGCGTGCAGAAAAAGAAGTTGCTGCCTGGGCTCGTTTCCTGTCTTCTCCCTGGGTATTATTCCCAACCTTCTTCGTGATGTAAAATATCGTTCTGACTTGTGCCGTGTGTGTTTGAATGCCTCTCACCAGGGAACCTCACGAAGTGTAACAATGAAATTTTTTTAATAAGTAGCAATCGAAAAAAAAAGCAGTGAAACATCGCAGAAACCATTTGCCTTGCAATACCCCCCTCCCTAGTGATCGAAACAGAAGTTCTTCAAGACAGGTGACATTTTTTTTTTAAATGTCGTTAAACTTAGTGAGAAACTTAGTGACTTTTTTGAAAATGTTGCCAGACTTTAAGATCTCTGTGCAAAAAAATACCGTATCCCACTATGTTCTTTTGATTGCTTCTTATTCATTTTCCCCCTTCATCATTACACCAACGAATGGTTTCCTGGTAAGATCTACGCAGACGAAAACAATCAATCTGAACTGCAGTGCCAGCGAGTCTTGAACATAGCTGTTGGCCACTAGGACCTCGGCCTGGTCCTTTTCCTTCTTGAGTACTTGAATACCAACACTTAGTGCTACTACTGCGCCATCCTTTGAGCTCTTCCAAGAAATTAAGTTGGCATTCTGGATATACTTTTGGATTGGTTGGAGTTTCTTTACAGGCACTTCTGAAAGGTCTCAATTGCCATACATTCTAATAAAGCCTAGATAGTTGAGTATATTTGTGCATTCGAGTCTCATTACATCTAAATTATTAAGACGGGATGTTGTTCGGATTATCAAGAAAATTGTTTTATAGCAGAAACCTACTTAAATCTCATTCTTTTGTGTACCATATACTTACTTATACAACTGATTACAACTGTTCTGTTTATTGTAGAATAAATCATAATACATACATTTGTTTATTATGTATAAATTAGTTTTTTAAGAAAATGGACAGTGCTTTTACTGTATGGTGCATAACGACAGAAAACTAGTGTAACTAATATCGTGCAGGGTGCAGTGAAAAAAAAAAAATACTTTGAACCTTCAAAATTCAGTGTTGACCAAAAGTTGTGTTTCATAATTATAATGAATAGCATAAATACGATTTTTTTTTTCTTTTTAACGCATAATTCGATTTATCTCTTGATATGCAATAGCAGTCAGAAATTGAGTTAAATGTTAACCTTCTTAAGGTTAAACTCGACCAATTCTGCAAACTTTTTTTTTTTTAATTTTATTCTGCTTATTTAATGATTACTCATTTCATACCTCATAGTGTTAAGTCTGCAAGCAATTGTATTTTTCTCATCAATAGGCAGTTCTTAATAAATATATCTCAGTACAAATAAATAATAGTAATTATTACAAATATAACAAGAATACTTTCGATTAAAAAATAGTAAGTTTAATTACTCTTAGAATTTAATTTTTATTATCTTGGCTATTTCAGACTGTTAACTTTGTCAAGTTATTAGTAACTAACGAAATCTTTCCTAATTTTAATTTATTTTCATAGAGTAATAACATGGTTCAAATAAAATGTTTACCTTACGTTTCACACTCATACACAACAGTTTGAATTGTTCTAACAATAGTAAGAATTGCAGACTATTGCCTCAGAGTTAAGGCCTATTTCGATCCAAAAAGAAAAAACTTATGGATGAAAAGATATTTGAGGGGCTTTTGTATCGCGGTTGACTTTTCATCCATTTTTATTATTATTATTATTATTATTTTGCATTGAAACATTTATTCCTTGTAACCCCACATGACAGCAATTCTAATTGCTGTTTGTGAAATTTTAACGTTGCTTTTTACTTGTAACTTCATAATGTTATTGATGACTATCTTTGTGTCAAATTAACATTATTGCCGGTTAAAAACATGAAAACATCGTTTAAAGTACACAAATAGCAATAAAATTGCAGATTTTTCACTCTGAAACAGGAAACACGTGTCTGCAATTATATTCCTACGTATGCATTTTATACTTTGTTTTTAGGTTTTTAAACTTCTCGCACAAAATTAGACATTCTAAGCAGGGGTGATTGTGTTCCTGTATTTTACCGAATTTCCGGTATTTTCGGACGTATTTCCGGTATTTTTATGTCCGAAAATACCGGAATTATGTTTTTTTTTTTGTTCTGCTTTTATCTCCCAACTTCCGCAATTTTTTAAAAATAGATAATACTCATCAAATATACCTGCAAGAGCCTTAAGATGGACAAAGAAATGTCAAGATAATTTGTATAACACCAGCTCAAAAGTAACTTTGTAACCCATTAAAAAATTAATCACATGTACACACAATATTTTGACTCAGAGCTATTTAATACTATGGCAAAGGTGCACTTAAGTAATAAGGGTCAAAGATCCCCCCCCCCGTCTCGCTTTGAAACTTTCAGGTATTTTTTGATGAACTCACAATCACCCCCTGATTCTAAGTGCATTATTAAGGGTGTTATACGTTTAAAGTATTGTTTAAACTTGGTAAATGATATAACTACTTTATGCATAAAAATATGATTGCCTGAAGCGAAATCAGTGGATTTGGCTAGTACAAATATTACAAATACCGCTAAAAAACTTTTCACTCAGAAAATGGTACAATTTTCTCCAAAGTGCTTTCAATGAATTGAATGTTACTGAGATGTGTGTTTGATTTCTTTGGCACAAAGCTAAAATATTGTTTTAACTGAAAAATCAAGTTGGGTCGTGCCTGCCTTATGGTCAAGTTTCCCCTTCTTGTTGCTTCCTATTTGTGATATTTCTGTTTTAGAATTCAGTGTGTTTTTATATAACAATGTATGTGATTCTTTTACGCAAATATTTTATATAAAAAAAAATTAAATGTATAATTTTTGAAAATAAAAATTATTTAGTTCCTTTTTTCCAGAAAATTTAAAATAAAAATGTATTGCTTTTCGATGCAGCAGAAGGAACGAGTTAATACGGTTTACGATTATCACTTAAACTTACGAGACGGCAATTTCAGTACAGACTTTTGTTGTTGTTGTGTGCCAGCAAGGCTGGCAATTTGGGGTGCGATGCTTCACTTTTCCAACTGTACCGTAATTTGGTGTGAAGTCCGACTTCTACAGTACACACATGCCATAAGAACCCGTTTATAAGGTAGGCAACCGTTCACAGCATAACAACACATTCACACAAAGAAAGGACAGGAGAGAGAAAGTACGTCCATGTCCGAGCCGGGATTCGAACCCGGACCTTCCTGTTCCTGTCACAGTCAGACTTATCTGACTACTAAACAAGGCAGGCGGCAGTACAGACTTTTGACAAATTCATATAGCTTGACCACGGAGAGATGGTGGATGAACTCGAAGTGGAAATTGTAGTAAGCATTTTGTGATAGCTAAGATCAGCCTGAACGTGTTTAGCAGTAAAATATTTCTTCTGTTGGCACGTTCTTGCTGATCCTACTGAAGACTGCAATAACCAGCACAACGGAATATACGATTCAACGAAATAAATATTCAGTCCCATTTGAATTACCATTGCATTACTTGAACTCCGTTACAACAAAATTTCGATTGCAACGAACAAAATTTGCGGTCCCTTACTGTTCGCTCTCTGTTACGGGAATTCACTTATTTTCAACATCATCCACGTTTGAAAAATAATTCGTACCTTGGGACGAGCCTTGTTGTGAAGCTCTCATCACACATTTGTGATCGTTGGGGAATTTCCGGACAATAACATACTGACACTGAAAATGGCTTTAAACCAAGAGTTTTGTGTGGGTCAATCCGAAATCTCCTTCTCCGGTTGTGACTTAGCAGTTAATTAAAAAATGATTACGTTTTACCTACTCAAATTTGCAATTTTTTACGTGTACCATAACAATTGACGTAATTTAAGGCACTACAAGAATAAGCATTTGTTTCGGGGTCACATGGAGCTCTTTTATTAATGCATCAAATTATTTTGAGACAAAAGTGATGCACGTATAGTGGGTGTCAAAATATGTCGATGATATATATATTTTTACAATAAAGTTGTTCGCTGAAGGGAAATTAACTGACACGAAGTCGCAGGACAGTCGATTTCATATTGGGAATAATAAAAAAAAGTGCTCTGAACTGAAAAAGATTTTACTGGTGTGTTACAGTAGCATCTTTTTCTACAGAACAAAAACTATAGTACAAATCCCTTTACAGCAGTGGTTCCCAACCTTTTCCCCCTTCCAAACTCCGAAGGAAATTGGCGAACCCCTTGGGTACTAGGTAAAAAGAACCAAGCAAAAAAAAAAAAAAAACGTGTGCACGCACACATAGACAATAAAATTTGGGTGATTGTTTTTTAGTTTGAAGTTTGATGCTGCTCCATACTTTATAACAATAACAAACATAATTACAAAATATAGAATTACAAATATTGCTACGCACTAAAATGATCGCAAAAACATGAATACAGAACAAGTTTACCGAAAAATTAACACAGTGATTATTCAGTGTTGGGTTTCAATCTGCTTTGAAAACATTTTTTAAATGGAATATTTGTCGAACAAAGAACTCAAAGTTTGGCTGAAATTTTTCTGACATAAGGGTATATTTATCTCTATCACTAAATCTGAAGTCAATTAGAGAGTGATCTTTAAAATATCTTTCAGGGAAGATTAACTAAATGAACTTTTTTCTTCCAGTAAAATGAGAAAGATCTCTAGGTTTAAGTCTTCTTGAAAAGGACTACGAGCCTAATAAGGATATACTGCGCACATTAATCGTTTGATTGCTGAAGAATTTTCTTGTAATTATGCTATAAGTGCGGAGTAAAATTCGTATATTGCAAAATAATAGAAGCGTCTATTTTTCAATAAACGCATTTACTCTAATTTTTACACAAAAGGTGATTTTTAACAGAACAAATATTTTAAGCTCACTTACTACAGGTGAAATTTTCTACACAAATTTCATAAATTCCTTGTTTAAATTAGTGCAAATTAAGTTGCATGGTTAAATTCCGTTGATTTTATTTTTACTGCGAAACCGCACACTACCAAACTTTCACCCACGAAATTTTTCTCAAGTAATTAATTTTCCATACTTCCTGTGTATTTTTGGGTTGCTAGCCATTCTTTCTCTTTTTCGACAAAAAAGCTCGAAAAAAATTATAGTCTATATAGTGTGAAAATTATAGCAACAAACAGCGCGATCTCACTTCTATGCATTTTTGACTCAACACAAGAAGAGCGATAACTCTTCGTCGGACTCAAATGGTAAAGAAACTTAAACATCAAAATATTTGAGACGCTCGCAAATACTCCATGTAATGTTCTCGTCAAGTTTAATCAACTTTTCCGATCAAAAGCTTCTGAGAAAACGAATGCTTTGAAATTCTTTCATCTGAGAACGTAGTTTTCATAAGTAGAGCTTTTTCAGCATGGCTACAGGACTAGCATTCTCAAGCGCTAAAACTGGCGCTTTGCAATGAGAGACTAAATTCTTCACATGTAAAATGTGTCAGCAGTTATACACATATTTTCATGCTAAGAGTATCGAATGTGCGAGAGACAAATGAATAAACGAGCTGATGTGTGCATCACATGACTTCCTTTTACTCCAATTTAATGTCATTTCCCCATTACTGACAATTTTAATGTGATTCAATTGTTTACTCTCTAAATATCACCAACAGTGGTCAAATTGAAACCAAATTAAAAAAAAAAAAAAAAAAAATCCGCCAAATTTTTCGCCAAGTTGGCGACAAAACTTGGCGACCAAAAGACTGGCGATATATCGCCAAGTGTCCGATAAATTATAACACCACTTGAGTTTGCATCGAAATGAACAATGATTTCTCCCCCAAAAGGGGCAAAAGACCCCCTTAGGAACATCCGAATGCAACCAAAAGG
Source organism: Uloborus diversus (assembly GCF_026930045.1). Lineage (NCBI taxonomy): Eukaryota > Metazoa > Arthropoda > Arachnida > Araneae > Uloboridae > Uloborus > Uloborus diversus. The sequence goes on along the minus strand of NC_072733.1, from coordinate 203,854,766 downwards.
GAAGGTGCACAACTAGGCCCTACTAGGAGTCTACGTACCAAATTTCAACTTTCTAGGACATACCGTTTTTGAGTTATACGAGATACATACGCACATACATACGGACGTCACGAGAAAATTCGTTGTAATTAACTCGGGGGTCGTCAAAATGGATATTTCAGGTGTCTGTAGGTTCCTTGGCATATATCCACGTGTGATCGAGTCGAAAAAAAAACTCAACATTCATTCGGGGGTGAGAAAAATGGAAATTAAGGCCGATTTTTGATTGAAATACAATACTTCCTTTTTACTTCCTTTTACAAAAAAGGAAGTATTGTATTCGCGAAAAAATTTTCACTCAAAAATCGCCCTTAATTTCCATTTTGCTCACCCCCAAATGAATGTTGAGTTTTTTTTTCGATTCGACCACATGCGGAAAAGTGCCTAAGAATGTATAGACACGCGAAATATCCATTTTGACCATCACCGAGGTAATTACAACGACTTTTCTCGTGACGTCTGTATGTATGTGCGTATGTGTGTATGTGCGTATGTGCGTATGTATCTCGCATAACTCAAAAATGGTATGTCCTAGAAAGTTGAAATTTGGTACATAGACTCGTAGTGGGGTCTAGTTGTGCACCTCCCCTTTTGGTTGCTTTCGGATGTTCCTAAGGGGGTCTTTTGCACCTTTTTGGGGGGAAATCATTGTTAATTTCGATGTAAACTCAAGTGGCGTTATAATTTGTCGGACACTTGGCGATATATCGCCAGTCTTTTGGTCGCCAAGTTTTGTCGCCAACTTGGCGACAAATTTGGCGGAGTTTTTTTTTTTTTTTTGGTTTCAATTTGGCCATTGTTGGTGATATTTAGAGAATAAATATTGAATCACATTAAAATAGCGAATAATGGGGAAATGACATTAAATTGGAGTAAAAGGAAGTCATGTGATGCACACATCAGCTCGTTTGTAAAAGGAAGTAAAAAGGAGCAAAATTTGCCTGAACATGAGACTTCATTAGAAACAGGCATGTTAGAACTCCGCCATTACCTTTTTTTTTTGCGAACCCCCTGGTTTAAAGCATTATTTTGGAGGGTCTGTGTAGCACGCTGAAAAATTCCAAAACTGGTATTTTTCATTGAAAAGAGATAAAATGGAGGGACTAAAGACTTTCATACCTGAAGCTAAGACCCCAAGTCACGTGATAGAATAAAAAGCAAAGCATTGGAAGAAATCAGGTTTCTTTCTCTAGTTTCATGCAAAACGTGTCAACCATTCGTCGTTATTAAGTCACGTGACTTGGGGTCTTTGCCTCAGCTTTTGCTTAGCCAATGATTGGATTTGCTCCTTCCATTTACTAATTCCTGCTCTAGGTATTTGTCTTGTTTTCTCTTACTTGTCCTGTTGACTATGTTCAAACATAACTGTCATAAAGCCACAAGTTACCACCCCATGGCCGGAACCAAGACAGACTTGCCAGCAAAAACCGGAAAGCTTGTCACAGGTTTAAAAGATTAATTTCGCTCTTGTTTGGGCTCGTCTGTCTGGTACAGCCATAAAGTAGCTTATGGCAAAAGCCTTATAAAGAAGCTGACTACGAGTATGAAGGTACTCAATTTGTTCATGAGGTTAATCGCCTTCAGCTCTGTTGCAGCTAGTCTAGGCATAAAAGCCTAAAGAAGGGCGATAAAGCATTCTCCGGATATTGTAACGTGGAGTTCGGTATTTGCTTGGAATAGCTAACTGCTACTATGCTTCAAAATGCTTCAGTTAGTGTTGCCATACTTTTGGTCAATCAAATCAGAACACCGATGTACATTCCGTTCACGTTAAGTTGTCAGAAGGTTTGCCTCTGTGGCCACTTTTGGGAATATTGTCTGAAATAGCAAAAAGCAAACCAACATTAATTGTATTTGCCGTCTGTTTGGCACCAATTTGATCTCGTCAAAACCAAACACGTGATTGACATCGGCAAGTGGCGCATTGCTTTGCTTACATTCGATTCAGAGTCACAACTGACTTCAACTGCATTTTATGTCGAGGGCTGCATACTAAGTGCCTTGCCTCCATTATTTTTTTATACCGATAGATGGCAGCACCATCACCGGATCGAGCAGTTAATGAGAATTTAGAACTAGTCCAAGAGCTAATAGCTACCTGGTGCTAGCACCCCCAGAGGTATCGTTTCACTTGGAGGACATTGAGACCACGAGCATATTTAACGTCGCTCAGTCCCCTTTATTGACGACGGTGGGTCTTCGACCAGCAAGGATCGAACCCGAGGCCCTCCGGCCCCGAGTCCAATGCCTTACCGATCAGGCTACCACGGCCCTTTGCTTACATCCAGTCTATATTTCCAATGAACGTAGAAAAGATTGTTACTAAGGGTTTCGGGTAATACCTTAAAATGTTTTTAAACCTTTTTTTTCTGTAATGAAAGGTGTGAATTTTTGTTAAATGTCTGTACATTATTATGTGTTTTACCCATAATATTAGGTATTTATGAGCAATACATTTTCGTAGGCCCATGATATTCAAACAGAAAATATTCTGTAAGAGCGTAAATCTTAAAATACAATGTACTATACCAGTAAAACATAAATTTTGGTATATAAATTGGTTTAGTGAGCTGAGCTTTAGATAAATTCAAAGGTTTGATGATATTTTTATTACAAAATCATAAAAGCACCAAAATATAATAATTTATTCGTAAAAATTAAGAATTAACGATAGAATAGTTTTATCAAATGAAATGTTCAGGGTACTTCTTACAGTAGTCTATTGGACATTCATTATTGAAAATACCCGCTCGACATTTGAATTATGATGATACGGGTATGATAAAATAAAACTCCTGAAGATTGCAACTTTGCAATTTACTAGCATATTTTAGCTTCAAAGAGCCAACTCGGAATATTCTAGCATTTCCAACCGTTTCAGGAAAGACACTATTTTACGACCCTAAAATATGAACTATCCCGGGATGGCAACCCTAGCTGTAGTTCGTATCAAAAATGAAATGGGTTGTGGCACTAGCTTTGAGCGACCCGGTCTGCTACTCAATATTGAACAGATTTAAATCTTCAGATTAATTTGCTGGATCTTTTTTAATCCAATTCATCTAGGACAAGTTATGACGAGTGCACAACGCAGAGGCAAGAAATTACCTACTGGATGCTATCTTTTATAACCTCACAGGTGTTTGAAAACGATAATAATAATACTCAGCTATCCAACATTTAGGTTCATAAACGGTGTTGGATCTCGCCTCATTTACCGTATTTAAGAAGCTGGTTCTTCGAATCAAAATGTCTGTATCTATGTGGACAATAATGCCGTAAGCTACCAAGAAGCTGGACACATGACGCCAATTAACTAAAGTTAGGTACCAGCAAAAATTTTGCTGACTCAAAAGAGAGCTCATTCAAAATTATGAAGTAACAAAATTTAGTTTCTAAAATCAGGATAATTAACAAGCGGAAGAGATCATCTTTAATACTGTTGCGCGTGATGAATTGTTACTGGAGCTCGAAGAAGTGTTGATTGGTAGCATGAGTAAAGGCAATCTTGAGAAGGATATCCGAGGAGCATCTCGAAACAGGAAGTTACGTTTCAATTGTTTTATTACACTTGCCGGAACTCGTTCGGTGCACCACAAAGTCGAGCTACAGAGATGAGTTCTGGTAAAGTTGTAGATAACGTGTATCTCCGAGCCTTCGTTTACACTGATGTCGATGCTGGAGTAAGTGGATTTCTGTTTTATTGAATCTTTGTTCCCTTTCAATGACAAGTCATACAAACATGCATACATTGTCTCTTGAATGTCAAACATCGCTAACGATAAATTGAGTTTATGCTCTTGAGACCAATGAAAGAATGTTTACAGGGTACGGAAGTTGAACTTCAGCTTTAAATACTTAACATTAAGTATTATTTAATTTTTTAAGTACATAGTGCACATTCTCTGTACTAGGTACTTAATTACTGTACCATGTTACTCTGTAGCAATTTTGTTGATTGTGTTTGATATTGAAGTGACGAGAAATTAGTGCTCACAGCAAGTCATGTAAATTTTATAAAACTTTCGCAATTTAAATGTTATTGGAATAAATGAATTATGTAACAAAACGTAAGCAACAATTGTATTTCTTGAAACCGTTGCTTATCGTAATCAAACGAAAATGATTTCAGAAGTATTGTGTAGTGATGGTATTGATTGTCTCTTTTGCTTCTGATTTCATTGAAGTTTGAGGCATTAGATAATACGAATCTAGAGTGTAGTGAAATATATATCATTTTTACTTCCTTTTACAAAAAAAGGAAGTATTGTATTCGCGAAAAAATTTTGACTCAAAAATCGGCCTTAATTTCCATTTTTCTCACCCCCGAATGAATGTTGAGTTTTTTTTTTCGACCCGACCACACGTGGATATATGCCTAGGAACCTACAGACAACCGAAATATCCATTTTGACGACCCCCGAGATAATTACAACGAATTTTCTCGTGACGTCTGTATGTACGTATGTATGTGTGTATGTATCTCGCATAACTCAAAAACGGTATGTCCTAGAAAGTTGAAATTTGGTACGAAGACTCCTGGTGGGGCCTAGTTGTGCACCTTCCGTTTTGGTTGCATTCGGATGTTCCTAAGGGGGTCTTTTGCCCCTTTTGGGGGAGAAATCATTGTTCATTTCGATACAAACTCAAGTGGTGTTATAATTTATCGGACACTTGGCGATATATCGCCAATCTTTTGGTCGCCAAGTTTTGTCGCCAACTTGGCGAGAAATTTGGCTATTTTTTTTTAATTTTAAATTTGGTTTCAATTTGGCCACTGTTGGTGATATTTAGAGAGTAAACAATTGAATCACATTAAAATTGCCAATAATGGGAAAATGACATTAAATTGGAGTAAAAGGAAGTCATGTGATGCACACATCAGCTCGTTATAATTGAAACATACTTGAAGCATCGGTTCGCTGAATGGGGGGGGGGTATATCCCATATCGGGAGCTATACCTTGGTTAAAATCGCACACCTAGAAGAAGGGTCACAACTCAAAAAGTCGAAAATTCGTATGTTCAGGGATGTTTATGGAAGCCATGATTTAGAAATCGAAGATAAAAGTTCGTTTTAGGAACATTACGAGTGCAAGTGAGGTGAAACGATCATACCTGCGTAATAGCTAATTGCTTTTACAAAAATGATTTCTTTTAAAAGTCTTAAAATTTTCTGTTTTGTATTGTGACAGTGTGGTTCTTAGGTGGTCTTTATTACCCCCACCGTTTCAAATGAACTTTCCGAAATTTTTCTTGTTTAAATTAAAAACTTCAACTAAGAAACTTGAAACAATAATATTGAGAGTGAATGTTTAGTTTTCTAACACAGGGGTTTTCAAACTTTAAAGCTCTGCACCCCATTTTTGAACATTGATGTGAAGTCACGCCCCTCCCCCCTCCCCAATCACACCCCTCACTTGAGGTCAATACAAGTAGTACAATCGGGGAAACTAGAATTATTTGAACTGCTGAAATAAATATAGATAAGTAACACAAAATTTAGTATTGCTACACATAACTTTATTTTGAAAATATTACTAGAACACGAAATGAAAGAACTAAATACAAATTAATGTGAAGGAATCTAGGATTGGATGAAGTTATCATGTAATACTCGTCACTTGCACATCGTCAATGGAAATGTTGTCATAGTTTGTCATTGATAAGTCTTTGAATATTCGATTTTAATTGGGACAAAGCAGCCTGTTACGTTAAATATCTTTATGTTTTGACCTTATGTATACCAATAGTGAAAATCCAAATTCAAAGATGTACAGATGAAAAATACCTTGAAAATAGCAAAAAGTAGTCGATAGTGTCAAAAATAGTTGCATGTGACCACGAAATAGTACCAATTTATTGTTTAAAAAAAGCAAATTATAGTTTTACTTTACATTTTAATTTTTTAAAACATTAACGTTCCCCTTACTACATCCCTTCTACATCCCCCAGATTGAGAACCACTGGTCTAACTTAATTTTAGATTTGGATTTTATGCTCAAAAGTTTCATGCAAAATTTCTTATTCTATATTTATTTATTTAGCCTGTTCTTTAGATGATTTTTTGTATTTTTTGACATAGTTGTCTTATAAGCTAGCTATCAGGGGAAAAATAAAAAACTTCTCATGCCAAAACAAAACCGTATGCCAAAGCTCTTCAAACGCTGCCGAGTTATGGAACCCTTACAAGGGTCTTTCATCGGAAATCATCTTTGGGGAACGATCTTACGGTAATATTCGAAGTAGATCATTCGAACATATTTTTTCATGTAGATTTCATGAACAGTTAATGTAAAGACTTTTTCAGAATTTTTTTTTTTTGTTAAACATTTTAACTGAAAGCAATGAAAAAAAAAAAAAAAAAAAGCATTAACGAATGCTAACCCTTGCCATATTTGGTAACTCGGCCTATATTGTATTGATTTTTTAACTCAAACTACCGAAATCTGGTTTTATTGATGTTATTTTCAGTCGCTCTTCTTAGTGATTTTTATTCGGAGTTTTTAGTTAATAAACAAACGCAGTGGATGGAAAAGGGGATGGAAACATTTATCCCTTGCTCAGAGTTTGAAACTCCCCAAATTTTGTAAGATTAACTGATTAAAGATACGAATGTGCCCGAAAAATTTGTACTGAACCCTAAGATTTGTTATTAGTCCTCTGTGAATACCAGGAAAATTAGTCTTTTTTACTCGTTTTTTTTTTTTTAATTTAGAATCGCGTAAAGCCTAGAGATGTGAGGTGGAACCTTGGCACTCACGAAGCTTGAAGTTTGAAGAAAACTGATCTAAAAAAAATTGTTATGATTTGAGAAGATCGTACCGAGTTAAATTATCCTAAATAAAAAACTTATGATTTGAAATGACTGCAGTAACTTAAATTAACTTAATTGAAACAAGTTTTTCCAACTTTTAGTTATAGATGGCCAAGTTCACTAAATAAAATACACGTGTTATTTTTTTTTCTTCTCTAAAAGTGAAGGGGAGGGGCAACTGATTTTCATGCCCAAAATGACTTTTTCCAGATTTTATCTTGCATTTAACCATAAGAAAGATATTTTTCTTTCTGTACAAAAACAAGGCATCTCAAACCAATGTTCCATAATATCAAAAAATAAAATAAAATAAATAAATGAATAAAAAAAAGGAAGAAAGAAAAACTAGCAGACTACGTTTCAAACGAAAGAAAAGCGTTTCGTATGTTGTTGTATTATTTTGATACTAATGTGTATTTTTCATACGACTCGCATTGTTTTCTTTTTAGAACCAACTATTTGAATTGTTATTAAAAATCTAAATATTTTTTTTTTGGACGGATCCTATACGTAACAAATAGTAACACATAAATAACATATTTTATTAAAATAAATGAAATTGCTTTCGTAGAAGCAAATTCTAACATAATATAAAATATTTTGACAATCTGCATTAATAAAATTAAAATTTTTTTTCTTTCTTTTGCGAATCACGAGAGTTTTTAATAACTTTATTCTTTAAACACCATCGATAATACTTTTAAACATAATTTTTGAAGTTGGCGCAAAAACAAAAAGTAGAATTCAGTGTAACTATGCTTCGTTCATATTTTTTTCAGAAAATCATCCAAAGTTAGAAACGAAACATTTATATCGTTACTCAAATATGCTGTTATCAATGCATAATGTATGTGGTAGTAAAGAAACTAGGCCTGGTTAAATTTATAGTTGTAGTTGAGTTATGGCTGTGAATGATCTTTTCTATCGTTTTTGCACCAACTTCAAAAATTATGTTTAAAAGTATTATCGATGGTGTTTAAAGAATGAAATTATTTTTCCCTTTTTAGAGCAATTTTGAAGTCGGTTCTATTTTTTTTTCCAAAAATTTTTTATTTCATTCTTTTTAGTGTAAATTTATATATTTCAGTAAAAGTAAGAAGTTACCATCATGAAACTTAACCCTTTTATTTTCCTAAAAATGCTCCATACTAAAAAAAAAAACTACAAGCACGTCTTAAACTTTAAGCGATTGGCACTAAAAATGTATTTTTGTTCCTCTCTGGAATTCATTTGTGTGTTAATTTAATTATAACCATTTGAATATCTCTAACTAATTTGCATTTCACAGCATACTAGTTGCTTGTGATTCAGTCCTGTATAGTTGAGGCAAACATAACCTGGTAGTATTGTGAAGGCTAAGCAGATCCTGATTACTGCATCACCTTGCTTCCATGTCTTACTCCAAGCCTTTATTCAAAATTATCATTACAATTACTATTAATGTTACTTTTATATGGCACCAAACTTTTATAACAATGGGTTTCATATTTAATCATTTAATAGGGAAATTGCATGAAATTTACTGTTTTTTGCCCATAACTTTTTTTCTAAAGAACAAATATGGTCAAAGTAATGGGACCTAAGTTGAGCTATCCCCTATCCATTAAAAAAAGAATCATCAAAATCGGTTCACTAGGTGAGACGCTGTGAGTGGACAAACAAAAAAAAAAAAAAAAAAAAAACATACATACGGTATGAACTGATAACCGCCTCCTTTTTGAAGTCGGTTAAAAAGTGAAGCTTTTTCAATTGAAAATACATGCTGCCTCTAAAAAGTCACGTTTAAATAGACGAGACACTAACGATTGATAAGAGTCACAAATTGTATTGCATTGTTATGATTGCAAGTTAAATGAAACTGATTTCAATTTCCTCAACTTCGAGTCAAAATTATTCAGTGATCTTATTTACTTAGATTTAAAGCTCTTGCATATTGCTACCGTGGGCAAGTAAAGGGCAGTAACTGTATTTTATTATTATTATTATTATTTTTTTTTTTGCTGCATTTTCGTCATCTATTGTACGTTAGCTGCACTTCATATTTACTTGAGAAAGTTAATGGTTACGTAATAAGCTGCTCCAGGCAATAAAGATTTAGATTTTTTGATAACATACATTTCGAGTTCGTGTGCCTGGTACACATGACCCGTTTATGAATACACGCCAACACGCCCAATATAACAGATAGCACAATACAGGCACATAGTGTAGGACAGAATTAACAGCTCAGAGAAGGAAGTTACAACCAGGGCAAAGGGCGGGAATCGAACCCACCACCTCGGGATTACTACAATAATGAGTTCCTCAAAGTCAAGTATCAAGATACTAGAGCCACACTATACACTGCCATGATTGTGTTTATAAGGTTTTGTGCAATTGATTCTTATGCTGAATCTGGAAATGAAAGCTCCTACCTTTTTTTCCGCTATTTTGCATGGGTGGGTTTGCTACAACACAGTCCCCACAAAATTACAGCCTAAATCAAGGGGGAAAAACAACACTTTTGTGCAGAAATTATTGTTGGTAAATAACGTTAATAAAGCGCAAAACTTTCCAAAAAAAAAAAAAAAAAAAACCTGTTACGTTTTTCTGGGTCACAAAGAACCTCTTTTCCAATGCAGCAGTGGGTTAGTGGATAAAAGATAGCTTTTTCCTTTATTAAAGGGGGTTCCATCTAACCCTGGTGAAACAAGTCAGTCTTTTTTTTTTTTTTTTTAAATTTTGCCTTAATAACGCCGTGTGTACCATTTATAGTAGCTAAATGATTTAATTTAGCTACTTTGATGTTACTGGCAAAGCAAGGTCTGTTGTTGGAAAAACTTCAATTTTTTTTTATAGCGAACTACAGTCGAGTCTCGACTTAGGCGAGGGGTGCGTTCCAAGACCCCTCGCGTGAGTCGAAATTTCGCGTTGTGGAAAAGGGTGTGTATATGAATTAATTATAAACATACCTATAGTTATTTTAAGGCATTTGTAAACACCTCTCAAACTGTTTTAAACTAGTTCTTAACTATATATTTTCATTTATGACATAAAGAAGTGAATTTTTACTGTAAAGTTGGTTGGGGTAAATGGGACCACTTTTGAGAATAGTTCGTTTTTGAAACCTTATAAAAAGGTTTTTGAAACAAAATTTTTTTAATTTGTCTTATTTTATCTTGAACATTATTAATAAACACAATTTCATTATTATTTTCTAAAATAATGCTTTAAATATTTTTAACGATTCTATTTTTTAACCGACTTCAAAAAAGGAGGTTATGATTTCGTATTGCGGCTTTTTATGTGTGTTTTTGAATTATTCCAACACTATTGGACCGATTTGAAAATTTTTTTTTATTTGGAAGGGTATACTTCCCAGATGGTCCCATTGTAATTTGGTCTGGATCTGATAAGGGGTCTCAGAGAAATCCAAGAAACTTGAAATTTCACACGTCACGATCACGTGGTTTTGCTGTGATCGGTGTATTTTCACATCTAAGCTTTTGGCTTTCTCTTGAATGATATTTAATTCTCGCGGCACATGGATGATTAATTTTCTCAACGGCTGCGCAGCATGATAATTTTTTATTATAGGTGTTATTAATGTATGTACTGCGTAGCAAAGCAGTAAATTAAATATATTTTGCTACTTTAATAGTTGAATCAATTACCTTAATATTTCATTTACTAATAAATAACTTTATTTAGGCACTAAAATATAAAGTTCTTTATTTAATATTCCAGTTTTAAAATATATTTAGTATTCCATTGAGGGGGAATTGAATACAGAACACTCCTCCCCCAGGATTTAATTTATGTTCTTTAATAATATACATTATAACTCTGTATGATTTCTGAAGTTTTGACTAATATTCTAGATTTACTATTTCACGATGACGCCAGTTCGATTTGAAATTAGGGTTATATTAATTAGCAGGCTTCAAAAAAAGGAGGTTCTGAACTCGGATTTGTTTTTCCTTTGTACAATGTTCCATAAATACTGGAAGACACCTGTACCCAGAGGCGTGCACAGGGAGGGGGGGACACCTGTTATATAGGGGTAAACAATATGGAGAGGGGCCCGGAAAAGTCATTTGTGATGGGCTCCAAAATTTCTGTGCACGCCCCTGCCTGTACCGATAAGGAAAATTCTTTTTTTCTTTGAAACGGTATACTTCCTCGGCGGTCTAATGGTAATCAAGTTCAGGTTTGATGAAATTGAAGGAACTCTTCAAATATCACACTCACATTTAAATCAATTCGTACTTCATTAACTTTGTATATCGTCTCACTTAGTGAACCGGTTTTTATACTTTTTTTTGTTTAGTGGTGGTTTTGTTTAGGGGTGGTATAACTTAGGTTCCAAATCCTTGATTTACCCTATTTGTTCTTTAGGGAAAAGTTAAAGGTAAAACAATAAATTTCGTGCAGTTTCCCTCACAAACGATTAAATATAAAACCAATTGATAAACAAAGACCATAAAACAAAGGTTTATACTTTCTTTACCTATAGTTAAAGAAAGTACTAAAAATATATATTATTAAGAGTAATGATAATGAAAATTTTGAATTAAGGATTCTCCGAAGCAAACATAAAATTCATTCTAGTGGAATTTTTAATCTTCATCTATAGTGGGGCCATGTGAAGAAACATGCGACTTTTATCACGAGTTACATGACGCGTATTGCGAAACATAAATTACAATTTACAATATTAAAATTCTAAAATTTATAATTTTACAAATTTAAACTTAAAGCGATTTCGGTTTTTTTTTTTTTTTTAGTGACTTGTGCATTTGCTTTCGGAAAGCAAACTTTGATCAAGTTGAACTAATGATGAAGACAATTTTTTTTGTACATAGTTACGCATTTGAAAAAGCCTTTCTTCACAGTCGTTGGAAGTCTCCGAGACGCTCGCCGTGTTATTTACACCACTAAAAAGCAAAAAATAAATTACTTTTAAATGTAAAAAAAAAACGCCTTCAAAAAATACCCATTAACTAAAAAGCAAAAAATAACTGATTACACTTACATTCTATTTCCTACCCAAACATAGAAATGAAATTTATTTTACAATTCCAGTACAAAAATCAACTAAACTAAACTAAACACCGAATTATAAAATAAACACTGATTTAAATTACTATACGATGAATTATTTTAAATACCTAACTAATTATATACGATCTCTTAATTTTTTAGTAACCTTTTGAAGTCGGGGCCTTCTATAAACTACTACCTAACGTAACTGAGTAGGTTTAGTTTTAAAGACTAATTTCCCGTATAGTTAAATTAGTGTTTAATTCAGGATTCGGTGGGTTGTCAGTTACGTTATGTAGTTGTTTATAGGAGGCCCCGACTTCAAAAGGTTATTAAAAATTAAGAGATCGTATATAATTAGGTATTTAAAATAATTTATCGTATAGTAATTTAAATCGGTGTTTATTATATAATTCGGTGTTTAGTTTAGTTGATTTTTGTACTGGAATTGTAAAATAAATTTCATTTCTATGTTTGGGTAGGAAATAAATAGAATGTAAGTGTAATCAGTTATTTTTTGCCTTTTAGGTAATGGATATTTTTTGAAGGCGTTTTTTTTTTTAATTTAAAAGTAATTTATTAAAAAATCTGATCAGTGCCCCACTTACCCCATACTATGGGGTAAGTGGATCCCCCCCCTTTTATTTAAATTTAGATGAAACGGGGTAAAGTATGTACATTTTCCGTGTAAATTATTATTATTATTATTATTATTATTATTTTGTAAATGCATCCATTAATGAGATATTTACTGTCTTTTAAACCTGTATCACGGAAATCGAAAAACAAAACAATTTTATTTGTGAAATTTATTGAAAGCCTATAGGTATATATTTTCTTTTTACATATAAAGGTGTGTTTAATTAAGATCAATTTGAGAAAATTTCCCAAAACTATAAGTTGAAAAAGAAATTGGAAACACTAAATGACTGCGTTCATGTCAAGTTAGAAAAGGAAGAACCCTTATCGTTTCATCCTCAGTAATTATTTAAACATCATTTACACTATGCCAATAAAAAGTGTCACTATTTCTATTCGTTCCTGCAAATTCAACAGTATTTTGGAATTTGTATCATCAACTTGCCACATTAGACCTACTTATCTTCATGATTTTATTTCATGTATGTTTCACAAATACATAATCACCAGCTTTTGCAGTTTTTGTAGATGAACTATCAATTCCTATTAAGTCATCCTCGTTGTCTTGTATTTAACCAATACAAACATTTAATCAGAGTTGCTTTTGATTTTGAAATCCCAATTATTATAGGGGGACCCACTTACCCCGTATAGCGAAAATGTACGGGGAAGTGGGACTTCCTCCTCTTAAACACTCGTTAATAATATTTTATGCAAACATTCTTGTTGCTGTATGAACTTTAAGTTAAAGTATACGTGAAAATTTAATTATCATAAAAAATAATAAAAACTAACTTGGAAACACTTCTTTGAAAAATGTTGCTTGAACTCGCAAAACTTTTTTTTCAGAGTTTTTTTTTTTGACTAACTGCTGTGACCTTGAAAATAATTCCACGAATCCTAAATATGTGCAAAACTAATCACTGTGATGAAATTTAACATGGTCTTTTCAAAAAAAAAATGTGAAAACTTTATCCATATTTCAATTTTAGGGGGGGGGGGGACCCACTTACCCCAGTGACTCACTTACCTCAACCAACTCTAATATAAATTAATCTGTATTATTCAACATAATATATTGTTACGATGCACAAAATCATGGGAGAGAGATAAAATAAAACAATTCGGTACCTATTGCATGTAGTAATAATAAAATACAGCACTATAATAGTACTGTACAGTAGGTACAGTAATTATATTTATAACTTAAAATATGAAGATGGTGATGATTTATGCTGTGCAATCAGATTGTTATCACTCTTCTCCTGACATTGCATGCGCGTCAGGAAACTCGTCAGAAGAAGAGGAAGAATAAGAAAGAGGGATGAATTAAGCTTCTACTTTCCGCCGAAAATTTTCGTGTTGTTGGCGAGGGATTTGCGCTAGCTATAAAATTCTTCACTCGAGAAAAACTCGCGTTATGGCCATTTCGTATATGTCGAATCGCGTTGTAGCGGGAGTCGACTGTACAATTGCTTTGTTACAAATGTTAACTACAACTACTTTTTTTTTAATGTAGCAACTACAAACTATAGAAATGTAGTCGCTACTTTTCAAAAAATAAGTGAATAAATAAGCATACACACTAGGGTGTCTCACAAAAAATGAAAGTCTGTTTATCACGTCGCATACCCTCTTATATTTTTCCTCGTAAGTCAAAACAATTGTGAAAAAAAGTTTCATATAATTTGAAGACGTGCCGACTTGCGTCTGAAAGTGCAAACCAGCACTTGTATGCTAGGCCAAATAAAAAATCAATTTTCGAAGTAAAAATTACAAATTTTAGGCCAAGTGTGGGATACCTAAATGTTTTTTAATTTGAAGAAATGTTTTGTGGTGCATGTGGGGCAACGTTCAACAACAGAAATTTCGAGTTCCTAAAAAAAAAATATTTGGTCTAGCATTACAAGTTCTGGTTTACACTTTCAAACAGAAGTCGACACTGGTTGCCGTTGTTAAAAATACATGAAACTTTTTTTACAATTTATATTGACGTGAAAGAAAAAAAATATGAGAAGGTGTGCGACTTGAAACAATAACTTTCGATTTTTTTGCAGACACCCTAATACACACACACACACACACCGTAAGAGGATTGAATGAAAAAAGGTTTAGATTGATCAATTAGCTCATCTGAACATGGAATATTACTAAGAACTATTTATTAATTCTTTTATCTTTTTTTCCCAAAAAAGTCTGTTATCGTACTCTTATCTAACACTGTTATGCTCGTATTTATTGTAAGCAGGTCAGAGGGCAGTTCAATATCATTCTCTTCTATAACATTCGCAGTAGCTTCTTTATTTGATGAATAATGTAACAGCACTTATTTTGGCAAGACTTAAATTTTCGTGATTTTGCCTGACTTTCGAAATCACAAAAACTTAACCCCACAAAATATTTTTGTTTTTCAACTTTCGGTCTGTTAATATAAAATTCACGAAATTTTCAACTTGCAAAATCACCGATATCTCCATTTGAACGAAAATAAAACGTTCAGTCACGGGACATTCTCGGCAGTCGGAAAATACAAAGGAGTTATTAAATTGGCGGTTATCGCTAATTCATAGTTATCTTTTTAAGTCAAGCTCTGTTCAATGCAAATATTGGCGAAATATGAAAATTACGATGGCAAACACACTAATGCCGTCAAACAGATAGAACGTATGACGTCAAAATGATGTTTCTGAGCTCAGCTCGTATTTTTATGAGTCTTCTTTCTCATTGCATCCGTTGAGGTACTTATGTAAAATTTGCACAAGTCAACTTCGTTTGAACCTTGATTCTTGCCTCTTTTTTTAAGTTTATTTAAAAATAGTTTCCAGAGATCTCAACAAACTACTATTTTTTTTGTATCTCGGAACTACTCACTACATTACTTTTTTTTAAAAGTAGTGCTCTACGATGCAAACTACTAAAAAATGTAGCTGCTATAGTAGCGTCGCTACTTGTAGCGCGCTATTTCCAATCACTGAGCAAGTTAAACGAGACTGGTGTAGCTGGGGGGGGGGGCTTTTTTTTTTGTTTTGTTTTTCGAAAATGTGTTCGTATTTTTAAAAAAAAAAGTAATAAATTAATGCAATATTTCGCAACTCTAGTTCAACAAGTAAGACATATTTAAAAGTGATTTTGAACTTTCTACCAAGATTTGTAGAGTAATTTATGCTTGATCTAGATTTATGCTTAGATCTGTTGAATCCCAGTTTGTCCATTCGCTAATTTCTTCTTATCATATTTTCTGCATTGCTACCCGGAAAAATCAGATGTTTAAAATCGTTTAAAAAGAGAAAATTATGCCTGAAGTTTTTTTTCATCTCGAGATGCTCGAGAAATTATGCACATTTCAAACACCATCCAACGAAAAAATATTTTTTTTTCTTCTGTCACACGTAGAAACATTTTTGAGTCGGAAACAGAAAAAAAACACTAGTTTTTTGTCAATCTTAACAAGAGTTTTTATTTTTTCCCCTGGAAATAAGTTCAGTTTTGAAAAATAGGCAAGTGAAATTAGAATGAAAAATTAGTGAACTGTTCAGTGTGCAGATACCAAAATTGCATTTTGAGTAAAATACTTACATGGAAAATAATTGATTCACTTTATTTCTAGATAAAAGTAAGACGCATTTTCTAAATTGAAAAAATATTTCTATATTTTACTTGATTTTGATCGAGTGGTTTTCTCCCTTTTCGTCAACGGCCAGACAGACGTTCAACGTACGGTGTATGTGACCTGCGGGCCTTAGGTTGCCGAACCCTATGTGTGTGTATATATATATATATATCCAGTCGGATCTCGATAACTCAAAGCTTATAACTCGAATATTCTTTTATCTCGAAGTTTTTATTGGGTCCCAAACTCTTGAGCTTGTTGTGGAATCTTCCCAAAACTCGAAATACCAATGACTCGAACGTTTTAGCCGGTCCCTTGGGACTTCGAGTTATTTAGAATCGACTGTATTTTGTGATGTTTACTGGTTAGTTTTTGTTGTCTAAATTAAAAATGCATACTCAAAGTTCGAAATCTTTTTTCTAAATTATAAAATTATAAAGATGTATCTTCACTGATAATATCGTTTTTACACCACCACGCACCAGTTATGTAAGCTAACTTTATGCGAGTTTTATGGAAAGGAAGTGCATTAAATTTAGGTTTTAAATCAATAGTTAGTACGTTTGTCCCAAATTTTGAGTTGTGCCACTTTTCTTGCCGGGGTGTGATATGACGAATCTCCTAAATTCATTTTTCATCACATGCCACATTAGTTTTTACAGTCCAACTCTCTAAAAGGCTTTTGAAAACTCATTCTTAATCGGGTCTTTTCATTTGCCATGTATATTAGACATGCCTTGGCCGGTAGGGGGATGGCTTTGAGAAATATCAATCATTTATAAAAGTGTACGTATTCCCCCCCCCCCATATAGTGTTTTTTTCTTTTGAGTACATATCCTTTGCCCCTAACTTGAAAGAATGGAAAAAGTCGAGTTTGGTACTGTTTAAAATTCAAACTAATTTGCTTTGATGTCAATCAAACATGTTTTGATTAAAAAAAACTGCGCGATCTTTCTGATGTAACTTTCATTCCTGGATGGTAAAACGATTACCTTTCACTTAAGTAATTCTATTTTTTGTCCCGTCATATTTAATCCCTCTTTGAACATGATCCATTCAATGATGCGAAAAGATTAGCGATTACTGAACTTGTTCTTTAAACAAAAACTTAAGTTTTCTGACACTCCCTTCCAGTGAAAAATTACTGGTGTTTTAGTATGAAGCATTTCATTTTTTTTCCGTTCACATGGTTCGCTGGTTTCTGGCTAGCGAGTGCTTTGAATGCAATCGCTTCGCCAAGCGTATTAGAAACTGGTTGGTCAAGGACACACTTTCAGTTTTGTTAGACGTTTCATTAGGAGGTGCACAGTAGGAGGATGCTCCCAAAGCACCATGACTGTAACACATGATCCCTCATATGCAATGTGTGATGATTGTCCCATTGGTCTCGTTCAACAGAGATCCAGCCATGTGGAGGATTACCTGAGTGAGCAAGAACAAGAGTTCTTATACCTAGTCAGCATCGGAGATAAGGATGGAATCAAAGCCTTACTCGAGGTAAGTCAACTTTTTTATTTTAAAGTTCATAAAGCCTTTGTCTATTATATCCAAAAATATCCACTCACCACAGGGGGAGAATACTAGGAGGGAGGGGGATGGCAATTAGAAAAAAAAATGATAATTTTTTCCTCAGTTTTATTTTCTCCCAAGCAAATTGCCGTTGATAAACAAGTTGCTTTAAAAACTGTGAATTGTTACTTTTATGAATTTTTTCATAATTCATCCAAGAAGAATTAAGCTAGCAAAACGTAGCTATTAAAAAAAAAAAAAAAAGGATCTGTTGACTTCTAACTCGTTAAGATTGTGAGGAAAAGTGGCTAGTAAGCTAAAAAACAAAACCTTGTTGCTATAAAAATAACAATGAATGCTATGAAAACCAAAAATTTCCAAAAATATCTAGTATACACGTATTTATGAGTGACACAAGATCTTCAATGCCAAAAAAAAGTTTCTGACACTAAATAATAGTCACTTTAAGTTGAAGCAAGGAAAAGTTTCTACATTGAAGAAGGTGCTCCATGTAACTCCGCAACATTCATATGTAATATTTCTGCATTTTTATAGCGTTGATTATATCATTTATAGCAAGACAATCCACGGAAAAGCAGAAATTTTGTCCTGCCATTGATAGCTTTATATTTAATTTTAAAACGTGCAATAAACAACATTTTTTTTGTCTGAGAAATCACAAAAATGCGTAATTTCATTGGCAAAATAGATTTTTTTATTATTTTTAAGGTATAACTTTTGAAATAAAATAGAGAGCTGTCACGTTCAGAACAAAGTGTCTGATTTTTAATAGAATGGCCTACTATTTGTTTCGTTTTGGAACTAACACTAAAAAATTATTGTTAGGGAAACAACGTACATATTAAAAAAATTACAGCGATCGATTCGAAAGATTACTTGCTAGAATTGAGAAGTCTAAATCTGATGTCCAAAAACGTCCTGCACGTGACAGGTAAACTTAATTCAAGATATAATTGTCAAATAATAAATCGGAATAATGTTTTAGCTTAATAAAACTCTCAAGCGCAGTGCCCTCACTAGATCAACATTTTAAACAATTTCGTATATCTAGGAGAGAGTGTTTTACCTTGTGACACTTTTCATATTTTATTTTTTAACGTCAATTATTTCAATCAAATTTAAAATCTAAAAGTCACATTAAAATACCCCATTATACTTTTATGCAATATATTTTTTTAAAATTCAGACAGTTTGAAAAATAAAATGTTGCCAACCATTTTTTAAAGTAAAAGTTCCAAGCTGTCCCAAGGTACAACATCCTATTGCACCTTGGGACACTTACTGCTGTACTATGAGAAAGTCTTCATGATTCGCGAAACAGCCATATACTTGAACCAATTTTGCGCCAGAAAACAAAAAAATATTTTTTTTTATGGTAGTGAATTTAATAATGAATTATAAATTATTATCTAATAAAGGGTGTCCCAAAATTAACGCAAGATTTGAATTTGCCGCCATTTTTGCAATAAATTGCGGGCAATCTTGAAAAAAGAACAATTTGGCAGCTGAAGGTCTAGGGTTATTACAAATGGAGCGTTTTCGATTCTGTAATGCGTTTTCATTATCGAACAATTATTTGAAAAATAATGAAAGTTTAGGCGGGTCAAGCAGTTTACTGTTATTGGCGCTCGATATCGCAATTAGTAATGCGCAGGTGGTTGTGGGATTGCTGACATAGACGTTTGACTTCAAATAACCCCATAGGGAGAAATCTAATAATGTAAAATCACACGATCTAGGGTACAATTCATATCACCGAAACGAGAGAGTACACGAACAGGAAATTCCTTATGCAGTGATTGAATTGTTTCGCTGGCTGTATAATAGCATAACACTCCATTTTTACTAACCCTAAACTTCCAGCTGTCAAATTGTTCTTTTTCCGTGGCTGCCAACAATTCACAGCAAAAATTGTGGAAAATTCAAATCTTGCGTTAATTTTGGGACACCCTTTATTAAATGTGTTTAAAACACTACATAAGATTAGAACATTGTTCCATGCTACTAAACATATCTTAACTATTAAGAAACATGCATATGTTGTACCTTGGAACGAGTCCTAAGGTACAAAATGTTTGGCTGTGCTGTCCCAAAGTACAACCACCCCGTGGTTTAAGAAAAACCAAAATAATAGTCAATCTAGATGCACTATCATTACTTTCTCATAAGCAAAATATTTAAAGTACTCCCCTTATTTAACAAAATAAAATTCAGTTGATTAAATTTACCAATACAAAGACAGAAATAAAATAAAAATGAAGAAAATGTTTTGGAGTCATGAAATTTTCTTTCTCTCACAAAATCGTCAATTTTACTTATTTGATGCGATTTTTACTTTGGCACCATTTAGCGGTGAAGG